>NC_137674.1:82293700-82548700 GCF_963989245.1 Nansenia antarctica
CAACTGGTGTTATCAACAGGGAGACATTTAAAGAACAGTGCTATGGCCATTGATCGAAACGATTTCCTGAGACGGTACACTCTTTATGCATTTAATCTGACACCTGACGAGGATAATAGTCAGCATCTATCATTGATCAAGAGTGGTAACATACGCCTGGAGACACGTTTCAGGAACCCGCTGCCTAATACCATCAATCTAATAATTTATGCGGTATATGATAGTATGATTGAAGTGTCCCATCGCAGACAGGTTTTAGTTGATTACTATTAAGCATCATGAATACTGTGGAACTGACAGCCAGGTGTTTTGGCTTGTGATAAACTGCCCCAGCAACCTCTACAAATAAGACCTAGTGCTATGATAATTAACACACACCCCTCTGACCAGCCTGGAGAGCATTGGCTGGCAGTTTATATATTGGAGAGAGTTGGGTGTTTTTTTGACAGTTTTGGAAATGCTCCAAATCATTCAATATTTCCTAAATCGATTTATGACTTTTTAAACATGTCATGTGACGAGATACATTTATCAGACAAACAAGTTCAGGATGTCACATCGGTCACATGTGGTGAACACTGTATCTACTTCTTAAATCACATGTGTAGAAGCATCACCTATGATATGTTGATATCTAAATATTCTTCTAATCTGTTTAAAAATGACACAATGGTAACACGTTTTGTGAAAAAGTTGCAACCGTGTGTGTGTTCATAATGTGTTTAGTTGTGTTCAACATGTTCAGACAATTGTGTAAGATTGTGCAAGTCAATAAAATGTTGGTCAAATAAATTATCAGAGTTCATGTATCATTACAATCATTTTTATTTAGTCAAGCAAGGGGTTTTAGTCAAACAATAACATAGTCTGTGGTGGTAGCGATGGTTGATAATGACACTTTTACGGGCGACTATGGCAAGAACCCATTCAATTTTAAGAATTATAATCTAGAATATCTGGCAATATATGTTGACGGTGTCCAGTTCCCCACCAAACCATTACAACCGGACTTCCCTAATGGTTGCGTGACTCGTGAATTCTATCAACTGGTGTTATCAACAGGGAGACATTTAAAGAACAGTGCTATGGCCACTGATCGAAACGATTTCCTGAGACGGTACACTCTTTATGCATTTAATCTGACACCTGACGAGGATAATAGTCAGCATCTATCATTGATCAAGAGTGGTAACATACGCCTGGAGACACGTTTCAGGAACCCGCTGCCTAATACCATCAATCTAATAATTTATGCGGTATATGATAGTATGATTGAAGTGTCCCATCGCAGACAGGTTTTAGTTGATTACTATTAAGCATCATGAATACTGTGGAACTGACAGCCAGGTGTTTTGGCTTGTGATAAACTGCCCCAGCAACCTCTACAAATAAGACCTTTGATTGATTGATTGATTGATTGAAAACCTTTATTGTCCCCAATGGGGAAATTTTGTTGTCAAACAGCTCAGTTAGGGCAGAAAACATTCAGTACAGAAAACAGAAAAACATTCAATAAAAAACATAAAACAGTGCAGGCTCAATAAGTAAAAAGTTCCAAAAGTTCCATCTCCAGGTCTCCCCCACCCTGCAGGGCCTGGTTGTAGAGTCGGAGTGCAGCTGGAATAAAGGACTGTCCAAATCTTTTTGTACTTTGACGGGGGAGAACAAATCTGTGGCTGAACTTGCTCCTCATCCCTGCCAGCTCGCAGTACATCGGGTGGGAGGGATTGGCCAGCATGGCCGCCAGTTTTTTCCCCATCCTCTGTTCTGCCACCACCTCTAGGTTGTCCAGCCCGGTCCCCACCACAGAGCTGGCCTTCTTCACCAGTTTGTTTAGCTTCGCAGCATCCCTGGCACAGATGTTTCCACCCCAGCAGGCCACGGCGAAGAACAGAACGCTGGCAACCACCGACTGGTAAAACATTTGCAGCAGCTTGTTGCAGACACCGAAAGACCTCAGCCTTCTCAGGAAAAACAGTCTGCTCTGCCCTTTCCTGAGAAGAGCCTCGGTGTTGTCAGTCCAGTCCAGTTTGTTATTAATTTGTACTCCCAGGTACCTGTAGGAGTCCACCCTCTCGACTTCCACCCCCTTGATGGTGATGGGGGCTGGGGTCCTTCTCTTCCTCCTAAAATCCACCACCAACTCCTTTGTTTTGCTGGTGTTAAGCAAAAGGTAGTTGGTGTCGCACCACTGCACGAAGCTCTCCACCAGGGCCCTGTACTCCTCATCCCTGTCGTCTGTGATGTAACCGACGATAGAGGAGTCATCCGAAAACTTCTGCAGGTGGCACTGGTCGGAGCTAAACTGGAAGTCGGAGGTATAGAGGGTGAAGAGAAAGGGTGACAGAACAGTTCCCTGGGGGGCACCGGTGTTGCACACCACCACCTCAGACTGACAGCCCTGCAGTCTCACATACTGACGCCTGTCTGTGAGGTAGTTGTGGATCCAGGCCGTCAGGGAGTCCTCCACACACATCACTGCTAGTTTGTCAGCCAGCAGTGATGGCTTGATAGTGTTAAATGCACTGGAGAAGTCGAAGAACATGGTCCTCACCATGCTCTGTGGCCTCTCCAGGTGTGTGTAGGCCCTGTGCAGCATGTAAATGATGGCGTCCTCCACCCCCATGCTCTCCTGGTATGCAAACTGCCGGGGGTCCAGGAAGTCCTTCACCTGGGGCTTAAGGTGTTGCAGCACTAGCCTCTCCAGGATCTTCATGACCTGTGGTGTCAGGGCGACAGGTCTGTAGTCGTTTGGGGTGCTGGGCCGTCCCTTCTTTGGCACTGGGACGATGCAAGAGGTCTTCCAGAGCTGTGGCACCCTCCTCAGTCTTAGAGATAGACTGAAGAGATGTTGGAATGTGTCCGCCAGCTCTCCAGCACACACCTTCAGAACCCTGGGGTTGATGTTGTCTGGACCTCTGGACTTGTTCACATTCACCCTGGAAAGCTGCCTTCTCACCTGCTCAGATGTTATAAAGCTGTGAGTACCGGTGTCTCCAGGTGTGAAGCATGCTCCCTGGCTCCTGGTGTTGGTAAGGGGAGGCAGTTGCTGCTGGGGTGCTGCTGGGGTGTCAGGGGGAGTGGGGGCTACTGTTGCCAGGGGTGCGGTACATTGGAGAGGGGAGGAGAGGTTCGGGGGCTGTGGGGGGTGACAGGGGGATGGGGGGGGTGACAGGGTCGGGGGCTGGGTCGGGGGCTGGGTCGGGGGCTGGGTCGGGGGCTGTGACAGGGTCGGGGGCTGGGTCGGGGGCTGGGTCGGGGGCTGGGTCGGGGGCTGGGTCGGGGGCTGGGTCGGGGGCTGTGACAGGGTCGGGGGCTGGGTCGGGGGCTGGGTCGGGGGCTGGGTCGGGGGCTGTGACAGGGTCGGGGGCTGGGTCGGGGGCTGTGACAGGGTCGGGGGCTGGGTCGGGGGCTGTGACAGGGTCGGGGGCTGGGTCGGGGGCTGTGACAGGGTCGGGGGCTGGGTCGGGGGCTGTGACAGGGTCGGGGGCTGTGACAGGGTCGGGGGCTGTGGGGGGTGGCAGGGGGATGGTTGGTCAAACCTGTTAAAGAAGCAGTTCAGGTCATCTGCCTGCTCTCGGGTCCCCTCCACCACAGGATGTGGCTGCTTGTGGCCCGTGATCTTCTTGAAGCCCTTCCACACCTCCTTGGAGCTGTGGGCCTCTAGCCCGCCCTCCAATTTCCTCCTGTATTCCTCTTTGGCTGCTCTCAGCTCCTTCTTCACCTCCTTCTGAGTGGCCCTGGCTCCCTCAGTGTCCCCTGCCTTAAACAGCCTCCTCTTCCTTTTCAGAAGGTTCTTGATGTTCCCATTTATCCACGGCTTGTTGTTAGGAAAGCACCGTACCTTTTTAATGGGGACGATGCTCTCCTCGCAGAACTTGATATAGTCTGTGACACAGTCTAGCAGACCATCTATGTCCTCCCCGTGGACTCTCTGGAACATCCCCCAGTCGGTTGTTTCAAAACATGCCCTCAGCTCCTCCTCCACGTCTTCTGACCATTGCTGGACAGTCCTGGTGGTGATAGGCAGCCTTTTTATGATAGGGGTGTATGTTGGTTCCATCCAGACCATATCCAGACCATATCCAGACCATATCCAGACCTAGTGCTATGATAATTAACACACACCCCTCTGACCAGCCTGGAGAGCATTGGCTGGCAGTTTATATATTGGAGAGAGTTGGGTGTTTTTTTGACAGTTTTGGAAATGCTCCAAATCATTCAATATTTCCTAAATCGATTTATGACTTTTTAAACCTGTCATGTGACGAGATACATTTATCAGACAAACAAGTTCAGGATGTCACATCGGTCACATGTGGTGAACACTGTATCTACTTCTTAAATCACATGTGTAGAAGCATCACCTATGATATGTTGATATCTAAATATTCTTCTAATCTGTTTAAAAATGACACAATGGTAACACGTTTTGTGAAAAAGTTGCAACCGTGTGTGTGTTCATAATGTGTTTAGTTGTGTTCAACATGTTCAGACAATTGTGTAAGATTGTGCAAGTCAATAAAATGTTGGTCAAATAAATTATCAGAGTTCATGTATCATTACAATCATTTTTATTTAGTCAAGCAAGGGGTTTTAGTCAAACAATAACATAGTCTGTGGTGGTAGCGATGGATGATAATGACACTTTTACGGGCGACTATGGCAAGAACCCATTCAATTTTAAGAATTATAATCTAGAATATCTGGCAATATATGTTGACGGTGTCCAGTTCCCCACCAAACCATTACAACCGGACTTCCCTAATGGTTGCGTGACTCGTGAATTCTATCAACTGGTGTTATCAACAGGGAGACATTTAAAGAACAGTGCTATGGCCATTGATCGAAACGATTTCCTGAGACGGTACACTCTTTATGCATTTAATCTGACACCTGACGAGGATAATAGTCAGCATCTATCATTGATCAAGAGTGGTAACATACGCCTGGAGACACGTTTCAGGAACCCGCTGCCTAATACCATCAATCTAATAATTTATGCGGTATATGATAGTATGATTGAAGTGTCCCATCGCAGACAGGTTTTAGTTGATTACTATTAAGCATCATGAATACTGTGGAACTGACAGCCAGGTGTTTTGGCTTGTGATAAACTGCCCCAGCAACCTCTACAAATAAGACCTAGTGCTATGATAATTAACACACACCCCTCTGACCAGCCTGGAGAGCATTGGCTGGCAGTTTATATATTGGAGAGAGTTGGGTGTTTTTTTGACAGTTTTGGAAATGCTCCAAATCATTCAATATTTCCTAAATCGATTTATGACTTTTTAAACATGTCATGTGACGAGATACATTTATCAGACAAACAAGTTCAGGATGTCACATCGGTCACATGTGGTGAACACTGTATCTACTTCTTAAATCACATGTGTAGAAGCATCACCTATGATATGTTGATATCTAAATATTCTTCTAATCTGTTTAAAAATGACACAATGGTAACACGTTTTGTGAAAAAGTTGCAACCGTGTGTGTGTTCATAATGTGTTTAGTTGTGTTCAACATGTTCAGACAATTGTGTAAGATTGTGCAAGTCAATAAAATGTTGGTCAAATAAATTATCAGAGTTCATGTATCATTACAATCATTTTTATTTAGCCAAGCAAGGGGTTTTAGTCAAACAATAACATAGTCTGTGGTGGTAGCGATGGTTGATAATGACACTTTTACGGGCGACTATGGCAAGAACCCATTCAATTTTAAGAATTATAATCTAGAATATCTGGCAATATATGTTGACGGTGTCCAGTTCCCCACCAAACCATTACAACCGGACTTCCCTAATGGTTGCGTGACTCGTGAATTCTATCAACTGGTGTTATCAACAGGGAGACATTTAAAGAACAGTGCTATGGCCATTGATCGAAACGATTTCCTGAGACGGTACACTCTTTATGCATTTAATCTGACACCTGACGAGGATAATAGTCAGCATCTATCATTGATCAAGAGTGGTAACATACGCCTGGAGACACGTTTCAGGAACCCGCTGCCTAATACCATCAATCTAATAATTTATGCGGTATATGATAGTATGATTGAAGTGTCCCATCGCAGACAGGTTTTAGTTGATTACTATTAAGCATCATGAATACTGTGGAACTGACAGCCAGGTGTTTTGGCTTGTGATAAACTGCCCCAGCAACCTCTACAAATAAGACCTAGTGCTATGATAATTAACACACACCCCTCTGACCAGCCTGGAGAGCATTGGCTGGCAGTTTATATATTGGAGAGAGTTGGGTGTTTTTTTGACAGTTTTGGAAATGCTCCAAATCATTCAATATTTCCTAAATCGATTTATGACTTTTTAAACATGTCATGTGACGAGATACATTTATCAGACAAACAAGTTCAGGATGTCACATCGGTCACATGTGGTGAACACTGTATCTACTTCTTAAATCACATGTGTAGAAGCATCACCTATGATATGTTGATATCTAAATATTCTTCTAATCTGTTTAAAAATGACACAATGGTAACACGTTTTGTGAAAAAGTTGCAACCGTGTGTGTGTTCATAATGTGTTTAGTTGTGTTCAACATGTTCAGACAATTGTGTAAGATTGTGCAAGTCAATAAAATGTTGGTCAAATAAATTATCAGAGTTCATGTATCATTACAATCATTTTTATTTAGTCAAGCAAGGGGTTTTAGTCAAACAATAACATAGTCTGTGGTGGTAGCGATGGTTGATAATGACACTTTTACGGGCGACTATGGCAAGAACCCATTCAATTTTAAGAATTATAATCTAGAATATCTGGCAATATATGTTGACGGTGTCCAGTTCCCCACCAAACCATTACAACCGGACTTCCCTAATGGTTGCGTGACTCGTGAATTCTATCAACTGGTGTTATCAACAGGGAGACATTTAAAGAACAGTGCTATGGCCATTGATCGAAACGATTTCCTGAGACGGTACACTCTTTATGCATTTAATCTGACACCTGACGAGGATAATAGTCAGCATCTATCATTGATCAAGAGTGGTAACATACGCCTGGAGACACGTTTCAGGAACCCGCTGCCTAATACCATCAATCTAATAATTTATGCGGTATATGATAGTATGATTGAAGTGTCCCATCGCAGACAGGTTTTAGTTGATTACTATTAAGCATCATGAATACTGTGGAACTGACAGCCAGGTGTTTTGGCTTGTGATAAACTGCCCCAGCAACCTCTACAAATAAGACCTAGTGCTATGATAATTAACACACACACCCCTCTGACCAGCCTGGAGAGCATTGGCTGGCAGTTTATATATTGGAGAGAGTTGGGTGTTTTTTTGACAGTTTTGGAAATGCTCCAAATCATTCAATATTTCCTAAATCGATTTATGACTTTTTAAACATGTCATGTGACGAGATACATTTATCAGACAAACAAGTTCAGGATGTCACATCGGTCACATGTGGTGAACACTGTATCTACTTCTTAAATCACATGTGTAGAAGCATCACCTATGATATGTTGATATCTAAATATTCTTCTAATCTGTTTAAAAATGACACAATGGTAACACGTTTTGTGAAAAAGTTGCAACCGTGTGTGTGTTCATAATGTGTTTAGTTGTGTTCAACATGTTCAGACAATTGTGTAAGATTGTGCAAGTCAATAAAATGTTGGTCAAATAAATTATCAGAGTTCATGTATCATTACAATCATTTTTATTTAGTCAAGCAAGGGGTTTTAGTCAAACAATAACATAGTCTGTGGTGGTAGCGATGGTTGATAATGACACTTTTACGGGCGACTATGGCAAGAACCCATTCAATTTTAAGAATTATAATCTAGAATATCTGGCAATATATGTTGACGGTGTCCAGTTCCCCACCAAACCATTACAACCGGACTTCCCTAATGGTTGCGTGACTCGTGAATTCTATCAACTGGTGTTATCAACAGGGAGACATTTAAAGAACAGTGCTATGGCCATTGATCGAAACGATTTCCTGAGACGGTACACTCTTTATGCATTTAATCTGACACCTGACGAGGATAATAGTCAGCATCTATCATTGATCAAGAGTGGTAACATACGCCTGGAGACACGTTTCAGGAACCCGCTGCCTAATACCATCAATCTAATAATTTATGCGGTATATGATAGTATGATTGAAGTGTCCCATCGCAGACAGGTTTTAGTTGATTACTATTAAGCATCATGAATACTGTGGAACTGACAGCCAGGTGTTTTGGCTTGTGATAAACTGCCCCAGCAACCTCTACAAATAAGACCTAGTGCTATGATAATTAACACACACCCCTATGACCAGCCTGGAGAGCATTGGCTGGCAGTTTATATATTGGAGAGAGTTGGGTGTTTTTTTGACAGTTTTGGAAATGCTCCAAATCATTCAATATTTCCTAAATCGATTTATGACTTTTTAAACATGTCATGTGACGAGATACATTTATCAGACAAACAAGTTCAGGATGTCACATCGGTCACATGTGGTGAACACTGTATCTACTTCTTAAATCACATGTGTAGAAGCATCACCTATGATATGTTGATATCTAAATATTCTTCTAATCTGTTTAAAAATGACACAATGGTAACACGTTTTGTGAAAAAGTTGCAACCGTGTGTGTGTTCATAATGTGTTTAGTTGTGTTCAACATGTTCAGACAATTGTGTAAGATTGTGCAAGTCAATAAAATGTTGGTCAAATAAATTATCAGAGTTCATGTATCATTACAATCATTTTGATTTAGTCAAGCAAGGGGTTTTAGTCAAACAATAACATAGTCTGTGGTGGTAGCGATGGTTGATAATGACACTTTTACGGGCGACTATGGCAAGAACCCATTCAATTTTAAGAATTATAATCTAGAATATCTGGCAATATATGTTGACGGTGTCCAGTTCCCCACCAAACCATTACAACCGGACTTCCCTAATGGTTGCGTGACTCGTGAATTCTATCAACTGGTGTTATCAACAGGGAGACATTTAAAGAACAGTGCTATGGCCATTGATCGAAACGATTTCCTGAGACGGTACACTCTTTATGCATTTAATCTGACACCTGACGAGGATAATAGTCAGCATCTATCATTGATCAAGAGTGGTAACATACGCCTGGAGACACGTTTCAGGAACCCGCTGCCTAATACCATCAATCTAATAATTTATGCGGTATATGATAGTATGATTGAAGTGTCCCATCGCAGACAGGTTTTAGTTGATTACTATTAAGCATCATGAATACTGTGGAACTGACAGCCAGGTGTTTTGGCTTGTGATAAACTGCCCCAGCAACCTCTACAAATAAGACCTAGTGCTATGATAATTAACACACACACCCCTCTGACCAGCCTGGAGAGCATTGGCTGGCAGTTTATATATTGGAGAGAGTTGGGTGTTTTTTTGACAGTTTTGGAAATGCTCCAAATCATTCAATATTTCCTAAATCGATTTATGACTTTTTAAACATGTCATGTGACGAGATACATTTATCAGACAAACAAGTTCAGGATGTCACATCGGTCACATGTGGTGAACACTGTATCTACTTCTTAAATCACATGTGTAGAAGCATCACCTATGATATGTTGATATCTAAATATTCTTCTAATCTGTTTAAAAATGACACAATGGTAACACGTTTTGTGAAAAAGTTGCAACCGTGTGTGTGTTCATAATGTGTTTAGTTGTGTTCAACATGTTCAGACAATTGTGTAAGATTGTGCAAGTCAATAAAATGTTGGTCAAATAAATTATCAGAGTTCATGTATCATTACAATCATTTTTATTTAGTCAAGCAAGGGGTTTTAGTCAAACAATAACATAGTCTGTGGTGGTAGCGATGGTTGATAATGACACTTTTACGGGCGACTATGGCAAGAACCCATTCAATTTTAAGAATTATAATCTAGAATATCTGGCAATATATGTTGACGGTGTCCAGTTCCCCACCAAACCATTACAACCGGACTTCCCTAATGGTTGCGTGACTCGTGAATTCTATCAACTGGTGTTATCAACAGGGAGACATTTAAAGAACAGTGCTATGGCCATTGATCGAAACGATTTCCTGAGACGGTACACTCTTTATGCATTTAATCTGACACCTGACGAGGATAATAGTCAGCATCTATCATTGATCAAGAGTGGTAACATACGCCTGGAGACACGTTTCAGGAACCCGCTGCCTAATACCATCAATCTAATAATTTATGCGGTATATGATAGTATGATTGAAGTGTCCCATCGCAGACAGGTTTTAGTTGATTACTATTAAGCATCATGAATACTGTGGAACTGACAGCCAGGTGTTTTGGCTTGTGATAAACTGCCCCAGCAACCTCTACAAATAAGACCTAGTGCTATGATAATTAACACACACCCCTATGACCAGCCTGGAGAGCATTGGCTGGCAGTTTATATATTGGAGAGAGTTGGGTGTTTTTTTGACAGTTTTGGAAATGCTCCAAATCATTCAATATTTCCTAAATCGATTTATGACTTTTTAAACATGTCATGTGACGAGATACATTTATCAGACAAACAAGTTCAGGATGTCACATCGGTCACATGTGGTGAACACTGTATCTACTTCTTAAATCACATGTGTAGAAGCATCACCTATGATATGTTGATATCTAAATATTCTTCTAATCTGTTTAAAAATGACACAATGGTAACACGTTTTGTGAAAAAGTTGCAACCGTGTGTGTGTTCATAATGTGTTTAGTTGTGTTCAACATGTTCAGACAATTGTGTAAGATTGTGCAAGTCAATAAAATGTTGGTCAAATAAATTATCAGAGTTCATGTATCATTACAATCATTTTGATTTAGTCAAGCAAGGGGTTTTAGTCAAACAATAACATAGTCTGTGGTGGTAGCGATGGTTGATAATGACACTTTTACGGGCGACTATGGCAAGAACCCATTCAATTTTAAGAATTATAATCTAGAATATCTGGCAATATATGTTGACGGTGTCCAGTTCCCCACCAAACCATTACAACCGGACTTCCCTAATGGTTGCGTGACTCGTGAATTCTATCAACTGGTGTTATCAACAGGGAGACATTTAAAGAACAGTGCTATGGCCATTGATCGAAACGATTTCCTGAGACGGTACACTCTTTATGCATTTAATCTGACACCTGACGAGGATAATAGTCAGCATCTATCATTGATCAAGAGTGGTAACATACGCCTGGAGACACGTTTCAGGAACCCGCTGCCTAATACCATCAATCTAATAATTTATGCGGTATATGATAGTATGATTGAAGTGTCCCATCGCAGACAGGTTTTAGTTGATTACTATTAAGCATCATGAATACTGTGGAACTGACAGCCAGGTGTTTTGGCTTGTGATAAACTGCCCCAGCAACCTCTACAAATAAGACCTAGTGCTATGATAATTAACACACACCCCTCTGACCAGCCTGGAGAGCATTGGCTGGCAGTTTATATATTGGAGAGAGTTGGGTGTTTTTTTGACAGTTTTGGAAATGCTCCAAATCATTCAATATTTCCTAAATCGATTTATGACTTTTTAAACATGTCATGTGACGAGATACATTTATCAGACAAACAAGTTCAGGATGTCACATCGGTCACATGTGGTGAACACTGTATCTACTTCTTAAATCACATGTGTAGAAGCATCACCTATGATATGTTGATATCTAAATATTCTTCTAATCTGTTTAAAAATGACACAATGGTAACACGTTTTGTGAAAAAGTTGCAACCGTGTGTGTGTTCATAATGTGTTTAGTTGTGTTCAACATGTTCAGACAAATTGTGTAAGATTGTGCAAGTCAATAAAATGTTGGTCAAATAAATTATCAGAGTTCATGTATCATTACAATCATTTTTATTTAGTCAAGCAAGGGGTTTTAGTCAAACAATAACATAGTCTGTGGTGGTAGCGATGGTTGATAATGACACTTTTACGGGCGACTATGGCAAGAACCCATTCAATTTTAAGAATTATAATCTAGAATATCTGGCAATATATGTTGACGGTGTCCAGTTCCCCACCAAACCATTACAACCGGACTTCCCTAATGGTTGCGTGACTCGTGAATTCTATCAACTGGTGTTATCAACAGGGAGACATTTAAAGAACAGTGCTATGGCCATTGATCGAAACGATTTCCTGAGACGGTACACTCTTTATGCATTTAATCTGACACCTGACGAGGATAATAGTCAGCATCTATCATTGATCAAGAGTGGTAACATACGCCTGGAGACACGTTTCAGGAACCCGCTGCCTAATACCATCAATCTAATAATTTATGCGGTATATGATAGTATGATTGAAGTGTCCCATCGCAGACAGGTTTTAGTTGATTACTATTAAGCATTATGAATACTGTGGAACTGACAGCCAGGTGTTTTGGCTTGTGATAAACTGCCCCAGCAACCTCTACAAATAAGACCTAGTGCTATGATAATTAACACACACCCCTCTGACCAGCCTGGAGAGCATTGGCTGGCAGTTTATATATTGGAGAGAGTTGGGTGTTTTTTTGACAGTTTTGGAAATGCTCCAAATCATTCAATATTTCCTAAATCGATTTATGACTTTTTAAACATGTCATGTGACGAGATACATTTATCAGACAAACAAGTTCAGGATGTCACATCGGTCACATGTGGTGAACACTGTATCTACTTCTTAAATCACATGTGTAGAAGCATCACCTATGATATGTTGATATCTAAATATTCTTCTAATCTGTTTAAAAATGACACAATGGTAACACGTTTTGTGAAAAAGTTGCAACCGTGTGTGTGTTCATAATGTGTTTAGTTGTGTTCAACATGTTCAGACAATTGTGTAAGATTGTGCAAGTCAATAAAATGTTGGTCAAATAAATTATCAGAGTTCATGTATCATTACAATCATTTTTATTTAGTCAAGCAAGGGGTTTTAGTCAAACAATAACATAGTCTGTGGTGGTAGCGATGGTTGATAATGACACTTTTACGGGCGACTATGGCAAGAACCCATTCAATTTTAAGAATTATAATCTAGAATATCTGGCAATATATGTTGACGGTGTCCAGTTCCCCACCAAACCATTACAACCGGACTTCCCTAATGGTTGCGTGACTCGTGAATTCTATCAACTGGTGTTATCAACAGGGAGACATTTAAAGAACAGTGCTATGGCCATTGATCGAAACGATTTCCTGAGACGGTACACTCTTTATGCATTTAATCTGACACCTGACGAGGATAATAGTCAGCATCTATCATTGATCAAGAGTGGTAACATACGCCTGGAGACACGTTTCAGGAACCCGCTGCCTAATACCATCAATCTAATAATTTATGCGGTATATGATAGTATGATTGAAGTGTCCCATCGCAGACAGGTTTTAGTTGATTACTATTAAGCATCATGAATACTGTGGAACTGACAGCCAGGTGTTTTGGCTTGTGATAAACTGCCCCAGCAACCTCTACAAATAAGACCTAGTGCTATGATAATTAACACACACCCCTCTGACCAGCCTGGAGAGCATTGGCTGGCAGTTTATATATTGGAGAGAGTTGGGTGTTTTTTTGACAGTTTTGGAAATGCTCCAAATCATTCAATATTTCCTAAATCGATTTATGACTTTTTAAACATGTCATGTGACGAGATACATTTATCAGACAAACAAGTTCAGGATGTCACATCGGTCACATGTGGTGAACACTGTATCTACTTCTTAAATCACATGTGTAGAAGCATCACCTATGATATGTTGATATCTAAATATTCTTCTAATCTGTTTAAAAATGACACAATGGTAACACGTTTTGTGAAAAAGTTGCAACCGTGTGTGTGTTCATAATGTGTTTAGTTGTGTTCAACATGTTCAGACAATTGTGTAAGATTGTGCAAGTCAATAAAATGTTGGTCAAATAAATTATCAGAGTTCATGTATCATTACAATCATTTTTATTTAGTCAAGCAAGGGGTTTTAGTCAAACAATAACATAGTCTGTGGTGGTAGCGATGGTTGATAATGACACTTTTACGGGCGACTATGGCAAGAACCCATTCAATTTTAAGAATTATAATCTAGAATATCTGGCAATATATGTTGACGGTGTCCAGTTCCCCACCAAACCATTACAACCGGACTTCCCTAATGGTTGCGTGACTCGTGAATTCTATCAACTGGTGTTATCAACAGGGAGACATTTAAAGAACAGTGCTATGGCCATTGATCGAAACGATTTCCTGAGACGGTACACTCTTTATGCATTTAATCTGACACCTGACGAGGATAATAGTCAGCATCTATCATTGATCAAGAGTGGTAACATACGCCTGGAGACACGTTTCAGGAACCCGCTGCCTAATACCATCAATCTAATAATTTATGCGGTATATGATAGTATGATTGAAGTGTCCCATCGCAGACAGGTTTTAGTTGATTACTATTAAGCATCATGAATACTGTGGAACTGACAGCCAGGTGTTTTGGCTTGTGATAAACTGCCCCAGCAACCTCTACAAATAAGACCTAGTGCTATGATAATTAACACACACCCCTCTGACCAGCCTGGAGAGCATTGGCTGGCAGTTTATATATTGGAGAGAGTTGGGTGTTTTTTTGACAGTTTTGGAAATGCTCCAAATCATTCAATATTTCCTAAATCGATTTATGACTTTTTAAACATGTCATGTGACGAGATACATTTATCAGACAAACAAGTTCAGGATGTCACATCGGTCACATGTGGTGAACACTGTATCTACTTCTTAAATCACATGTGTAGAAGCATCACCTATGATATGTTGATATCTAAATATTCTTCTAATCTGTTTAAAAATGACACAATGGTAACACGTTTTGTGAAAAAGTTGCAACCGTGTGTGTGTTCATAATGTGTTTAGTTGTGTTCAACATGTTCAGACAAATTGTGTAAGATTGTGCAAGTCAATAAAATGTTGGTCAAATAAATTATCAGAGTTCATGTATCATTACAATCATTTTTATTTAGTCAAGCAAGGGGTTTTAGTCAAACAATAACATAGTCTGTGGTGGTAGCGATGGTTGATAATGACACTTTTACGGGCGACTATGGCAAGAACCCATTCAATTTTAAGAATTATAATCTAGAATATCTGGCAATATATGTTGACGGTGTCCAGTTCCCCACCAAACCATTACAACCGGACTTCCCTAATGGTTGCGTGACTCGTGAATTCTATCAACTGGTGTTATCAACAGGGAGACATTTAAAGAACAGTGCTATGGCCATTGATCGAAACGATTTCCTGAGACGGTACACTCTTTATGCATTTAATCTGACACCTGACGAGGATAATAGTCAGCATCTATCATTGATCAAGAGTGGTAACATACGCCTGGAGACACGTTTCAGGAACCCGCTGCCTAATACCATCAATCTAATAATTTATGCGGTATATGATAGTATGATTGAAGTGTCCCATCGCAGACAGGTTTTAGTTGATTACTATTAAGCATCATGAATACTGTGGAACTGACAGCCAGGTGTTTTGGCTTGTGATAAACTGCCCCAGCAACCTCTACAAATAAGACCTAGTGCTATGATAATTAACACACACCCCTCTGACCAGCCTGGAGAGCATTGGCTGGCAGTTTATATATTGGAGAGAGTTGGGTGTTTTTTTGACAGTTTTGGAAATGCTCCAAATCATTCAATATTTCCTAAATCGATTTATGACTTTTTAAACATGTCATGTGACGAGATACATTTATCAGACAAACAAGTTCAGGATGTCACATCGGTCACATGTGGTGAACACTGTATCTACTTCTTAAATCACATGTGTAGAAGCATCACCTATGATATGTTGATATCTAAATATTCTTCTAATCTGTTTAAAAATGACACAATGGTAACACGTTTTGTGAAAAAGTTGCAACCGTGTGTGTGTTCATAATGTGTTTAGTTGTGTTCAACATGTTCAGACAATTGTGTAAGATTGTGCAAGTCAATAAAATGTTGGTCAAATAAATTATCAGAGTTCATGTATCATTACAATCATTTTTATTTAGTCAAGCAAGGGGTTTTAGTCAAACAATAACATAGTCTGTGGTGGTAGCGATGGTTGATAATGACACTTTTACGGGCGACTATGGCAAGAACCCATTCAATTTTAAGAATTATAATCTAGAATATCTGGCAATATATGTTGACGGTGTCCAGTTCCCCACCAAACCATTACAACCGGACTTCCCTAATGGTTGCGTGACTCGTGAATTCTATCAACTGGTGTTATCAACAGGGAGACATTTAAAGAACAGTGCTATGGCCATTGATCGAAACGATTTCCTGAGACGGTACACTCTTTATGCATTTAATCTGACACCTGACGAGGATAATAGTCAGCATCTATCATTGATCAAGAGTGGTAACATACGCCTGGAGACACGTTTCAGGAACCCGCTGCCTAATACCATCAATCTAATAATTTATGCGGTATATGATAGTATGATTGAAGTGTCCCATCGCAGACAGGTTTTAGTTGATTACTATTAAGCATCATGAATACTGTGGAACTGACAGCCAGGTGTTTTGGCTTGTGATAAACTGCCCCAGCAACCTCTACAAATAAGACCTAGTGCTATGATAATTAACACACACCCCTCTGACCAGCCTGGAGAGCATTGGCTGGCAGTTTATATATTGGAGAGAGTTGGGTGTTTTTTTGACAGTTTTGGAAATGCTCCAAATCATTCAATATTTCCTAAATCGATTTATGACTTTTTAAACCTGTCATGTGACGAGATACATTTATCAGACAAACAAGTTCAGGATGTCACATCGGTCACATGTGGTGAACACTGTATCTACTTCTTAAATCACATGTGTAGAAGCATCACCTATGATATGTTGATATCTAAATATTCTTCTAATCTGTTTAAAAATGACACAATGGTAACACGTTTTGTGAAAAAGTTGCAACCGTGTGTGTGTTCATAATGTGTTTAGTTGTGTTCAACATGTTCAGACAATTGTGTAAGATTGTGCAAGTCAATAAAATGTTGGTCAAATAAATTATCAGAGTTCATGTATCATTACAATCATTTTTATTTAGTCAAGCAAGGGGTTTTAGTCAAACAATAACATAGTCTGTGGTGGTAGCGATGGTTGATAATGACACTTTTACGGGCGACTATGGCAAGAACCCATTCAATTTTAAGAATTATAATCTAGAATATCTGGCAATATATGTTGACGGTGTCCAGTTCCCCACCAAACCATTACAACCGGACTTCCCTAATGGTTGCGTGACTCGTGAATTCTATCAACTGGTGTTATCAACAGGGAGACATTTAAAGAACAGTGCTATGGCCATTGATCGAAACGATTTCCTGAGACGGTACACTCTTTATGCATTTAATCTGACACCTGACGAGGATAATAGTCAGCATCTATCATTGATCAAGAGTGGTAACATACGCCTGGAGACACGTTTCAGGAACCCGCTGCCTAATACCATCAATCTAATAATTTATGCGGTATATGATAGTATGATTGAAGTGTCCCATCGCAGACAGGTTTTAGTTGATTACTATTAAGCATCATGAATACTGTGGAACTGACAGCCAGGTGTTTTGGCTTGTGATAAACTGCCCCAGCAACCTCTACAAATAAGACCTAGTGCTATGATAATTAACACACACCCCTCTGACCAGCCTGGAGAGCATTGGCTGGCAGTTTATATATTGGAGAGAGTTGGGTGTTTTTTTGACAGTTTTGGAAATGCTCCAAATCATTCAATATTTCCTAAATCGATTTATGACTTTTTAAACATGTCATGTGACGAGATACATTTATCAGACAAACAAGTTCAGGATGTCACATCGGTCACATGTGGTGAACACTGTATCTACTTCTTAAATCACATGTGTAGAAGCATCACCTATGATATGTTGATATCTAAATATTCTTCTAATCTGTTTAAAAATGACACAATGGTAACACGTTTTGTGAAAAAGTTGCAACCGTGTGTGTGTTCATAATGTGTTTAGTTGTGTTCAACATGTTCAGACAATTGTGTAAGATTGTGCAAGTCAATAAAATGTTGGTCAAATAAATTATCAGAGTTCATGTATCATTACAATCATTTTTATTTAGCCAAGCAAGGGGTTTTAGTCAAACAATAACATAGTCTGTGGTGGTAGCGATGGTTGATAATGACACTTTTACGGGCGACTATGGCAAGAACCCATTCAATTTTAAGAATTATAATCTAGAATATCTGGCAATATATGTTGACGGTGTCCAGTTCCCCACCAAACCATTACAACCGGACTTCCCTAATGGTTGCGTGACTCGTGAATTCTATCAACTGGTGTTATCAACAGGGAGACATTTAAAGAACAGTGCTATGGCCATTGATCGAAACGATTTCCTGAGACGGTACACTCTTTATGCATTTAATCTGACACCTGACGAGGATAATAGTCAGCATCTATCATTGATCAAGAGTGGTAACATACGCCTGGAGACACGTTTCAGGAACCCGCTGCCTAATACCATCAATCTAATAATTTATGCGGTATATGATAGTATGATTGAAGTGTCCCATCGCAGACAGGTTTTAGTTGATTACTATTAAGCATCATGAATACTGTGGAACTGACAGCCAGGTGTTTTGGCTTGTGATAAACTGCCCCAGCAACCTCTACAAATAAGACCTAGTGCTATGATAATTAACACACACCCCTCTGACCAGCCTGGAGAGCATTGGCTGGCAGTTTATATATTGGAGAGAGTTGGGTGTTTTTTTGACAGTTTTGGAAATGCTCCAAATCATTCAATATTTCCTAAATCGATTTATGACTTTTTAAACATGTCATGTGACGAGATACATTTATCAGACAAACAAGTTCAGGATGTCACATCGGTCACATGTGGTGAACACTGTATCTACTTCTTAAATCACATGTGTAGAAGCATCACCTATGATATGTTGATATCTAAATATTCTTCTAATCTGTTTAAAAATGACACAATGGTAACACGTTTTGTGAAAAAGTTGCAACCGTGTGTGTGTTCATAATGTGTTTAGTTGTGTTCAACATGTTCAGACAATTGTGTAAGATTGTGCAAGTCAATAAAATGTTGGTCAAATAAATTATCAGAGTTCATGTATCATTACAATCATTTTTATTTAGTCAAGCAAGGGGTTTTAGTCAAACAATAACATAGTCTGTGGTGGTAGCGATGGTTGATAATGACACTTTTACGGGCGACTATGGCAAGAACCCATTCAATTTTAAGAATTATAATCTAGAATATCTGGCAATATATGTTGACGGTGTCCAGTTCCCCACCAAACCATTACAACCGGACTTCCCTAATGGTTGCGTGACTCGTGAATTCTATCAACTGGTGTTATCAACAGGGAGACATTTAAAGAACAGTGCTATGGCCATTGATCGAAACGATTTCCTGAGACGGTACACTCTTTATGCATTTAATCTGACACCTGACGAGGATAATAGTCAGCATCTATCATTGATCAAGAGTGGTAACATACGCCTGGAGACACGTTTCAGGAACCCGCTGCCTAATACCATCAATCTAATAATTTATGCGGTATATGATAGTATGATTGAAGTGTCCCATCGCAGACAGGTTTTAGTTGATTACTATTAAGCATCATGAATACTGTGGAACTGACAGCCAGGTGTTTTGGCTTGTGATAAACTGCCCCAGCAACCTCTACAAATAAGACCTAGTGCTATGATAATTAACACACACCCCTCTGACCAGCCTGGAGAGCATTGGCTGGCAGTTTATATATTGGAGAGAGTTGGGTGTTTTTTTGACAGTTTTGGAAATGCTCCAAATCATTCAATATTTCCTAAATCGATTTATGACTTTTTAAACATGTCATGTGACGAGATACATTTATCAGACAAACAAGTTCAGGATGTCACATCGGTCACATGTGGTGAACACTGTATCTACTTCTTAAATCACATGTGTAGAAGCATCACCTATGATATGTTGATATCTAAATATTCTTCTAATCTGTTTAAAAATGACACAATGGTAACACGTTTTGTGAAAAAGTTGCAACCGTGTGTGTGTTCATAATGTGTTTAGTTGTGTTCAACATGTTCAGACAATTGTGTAAGATTGTGCAAGTCAATAAAATGTTGGTCAAATAAATTATCAGAGTTCATGTATCATTACAATCATTTTTATTTAGTCAAGCAAGGGGTTTTAGTCAAACAATAACATAGTCTGTGGTGGTAGCGATGGTTGATAATGACACTTTTACGGGCGACTATGGCAAGAACCCATTCAATTTTAAGAATTATAATCTAGAATATCTGGCAATATATGTTGACGGTGTCCAGTTCCCCACCAAACCATTACAACCGGACTTCCCTAATGGTTGCGTGACTCGTGAATTCTATCAACTGGTGTTATCAACAGGGAGACATTTAAAGAACAGTGCTATGGCCATTGATCGAAACGATTTCCTGAGACGGTACACTCTTTATGCATTTAATCTGACACCTGACGAGGATAATAGTCAGCATCTATCATTGATCAAGAGTGGTAACATACGCCTGGAGACACGTTTCAGGAACCCGCTGCCTAATACCATCAATCTAATAATTTATGCGGTATATGATAGTATGATTGAAGTGTCCCATCGCAGACAGGTTTTAGTTGATTACTATTAAGCATCATGAATACTGTGGAACTGACAGCCAGGTGTTTTGGCTTGTGATAAACTGCCCCAGCAACCTCTACAAATAAGACCTAGTGCTATGATAATTAACACACACCCCTCTGACCAGCCTGGAGAGCATTGGCTGGCAGTTTATATATTGGAGAGAGTTGGGTGTTTTTTTGACAGTTTTGGAAATGCTCCAAATCATTCAATATTTCCTAAATCGATTTATGACTTTTTAAACATGTCATGTGACGAGATACATTTATCAGACAAACAAGTTCAGGATGTCACATCGGTCACATGTGGTGAACACTGTATCTACTTCTTAAATCACATGTGTAGAAGCATCACCTATGATATGTTGATATCTAAATATTCTTCTAATCTGTTTAAAAATGACACAATGGTAACACGTTTTGTGAAAAAGTTGCAACCGTGTGTGTGTTCATAATGTGTTTAGTTGTGTTCAACATGTTCAGACAATTGTGTAAGATTGTGCAAGTCAATAAAATGTTGGTCAAATAAATTATCAGAGTTCATGTATCATTACAATCATTTTTATTTAGTCAAGCAAGGGGTTTTAGTCAAACAATAACATAGTCTGTGGTGGTAGCGATGGTTGATAATGACACTTTTACGGGCGACTATGGCAAGAACCCATTCAATTTTAAGAATTATAATCTAGAATATCTGGCAATATATGTTGACGGTGTCCAGTTCCCCACCAAACCATTACAACCGGACTTCCCTAATGGTTGCGTGACTCGTGAATTCTATCAACTGGTGTTATCAACAGGGAGACATTTAAAGAACAGTGCTATGGCCATTGATCGAAACGATTTCCTGAGACGGTACACTCTTTATGCATTTAATCTGACACCTGACGAGGATAATAGTCAGCATCTATCATTGATCAAGAGTGGTAACATACGCCTGGAGACACGTTTCAGGAACCCGCTGCCTAATACCATCAATCTAATAATTTATGCGGTATATGATAGTATGATTGAAGTGTCCCATCGCAGACAGGTTTTAGTTGATTACTATTAAGCATCATGAATACTGTGGAACTGACAGCCAGGTGTTTTGGCTTGTGATAAACTGCCCCAGCAACCTCTACAAATAAGACCTAGTGCTATGATAATTAACACACACCCCTCTGACCAGCCTGGAGAGCATTGGCTGGCAGTTTATATATTGGAGAGAGTTGGGTGTTTTTTTGACAGTTTTGGAAATGCTCCAAATCATTCAATATTTCCTAAATCGATTTATGACTTTTTAAACATGTCATGTGACGAGATACATTTATCAGACAAACAAGTTCAGGATGTCACATCGGTCACATGTGGTGAACACTGTATCTACTTCTTAAATCACATGTGTAGAAGCATCACCTATGATATGTTGATATCTAAATATTCTTCTAATCTGTTTAAAAATGACACAATGGTAACACGTTTTGTGAAAAAGTTGCAACCGTGTGTGTGTTCATAATGTGTTTAGTTGTGTTCAACATGTTCAGACAATTGTGTAAGATTGTGCAAGTCAATAAAATGTTGGTCAAATAAATTATCAGAGTTCATGTATCATTACAATCATTTTTATTTAGTCAAGCAAGGGGTTTTAGTCAAACAATAACATAGTCTGTGGTGGTAGCGATGGTTGATAATGACACTTTTACGGGCGACTATGGCAAGAACCCATTCAATTTTAAGAATTATAATCTAGAATATCTGGCAATATATGTTGACGGTGTCCAGTTCCCCACCAAACCATTACAACCGGACTTCCCTAATGGTTGCGTGACTCGTGAATTCTATCAACTGGTGTTATCAACAGGGAGACATTTAAAGAACAGTGCTATGGCCATTGATCGAAACGATTTCCTGAGACGGTACACTCTTTATGCATTTAATCTGACACCTGACGAGGATAATAGTCAGCATCTATCATTGATCAAGAGTGGTAACATACGCCTGGAGACACGTTTCAGGAACCCGCTGCCTAATACCATCAATCTAATAATTTATGCGGTATATGATAGTATGATTGAAGTGTCCCATCGCAGACAGGTTTTAGTTGATTACTATTAAGCATCATGAATACTGTGGAACTGACAGCCAGGTGTTTTGGCTTGTGATAAACTGCCCCAGCAACCTCTACAAATAAGACCTAGTGCTATGATAATTAACACACACCCCTCTGACCAGCCTGGAGAGCATTGGCTGGCAGTTTATATATTGGAGAGAGTTGGGTGTTTTTTTGACAGTTTTGGAAATGCTCCAAATCATTCAATATTTCCTAAATCGATTTATGACTTTTTAAACATGTCATGTGACGAGATACATTTATCAGACAAACAAGTTCAGGATGTCACATCGGTCACATGTGGTGAACACTGTATCTACTTCTTAAATCACATGTGTAGAAGCATCACCTATGATATGTTGATATCTAAATATTCTTCTAATCTGTTTAAAAATGACACAATGGTAACACGTTTTGTGAAAAAGTTGCAACCGTGTGTGTGTTCATAATGTGTTTAGTTGTGTTCAACATGTTCAGACAATTGTGTAAGATTGTGCAAGTCAATAAAATGTTGGTCAAATAAATTATCAGAGTTCATGTATCATTACAATCATTTTTATTTAGTCAAGCAAGGGGTTTTAGTCAAACAATAACATAGTCTGTGGTGGTAGCGATGGTTGATAATGACACTTTTACGGGCGACTATGGCAAGAACCCATTCAATTTTAAGAATTATAATCTAGAATATCTGGCAATATATGTTGACGGTGTCCAGTTCCCCACCAAACCATTACAACCGGACTTCCCTAATGGTTGCGTGACTCGTGAATTCTATCAACTGGTGTTATCAACAGGGAGACATTTAAAGAACAGTGCTATGGCCATTGATCGAAACGATTTCCTGAGACGGTACACTCTTTATGCATTTAATCTGACACCTGACGAGGATAATAGTCAGCATCTATCATTGATCAAGAGTGGTAACATACGCCTGGAGACACGTTTCAGGAACCCGCTGCCTAATACCGTCAATCTAATAATTTATGCGGTATATGATAGTATGATTGAAGTGTCCCATCGCAGACAGGTTTTAGTTGATTACTATTAAGCATCATGAATACTGTGGAACTGACAGCCAGGTGTTTTGGCTTGTGATAAACTGCCCCAGCAACCTCTACAAATAAGACCTAGTGCTATGATAATTAACACACACCCCTCTGACCAGCCTGGAGAGCATTGGCTGGCAGTTTATATATTGGAGAGAGTTGGGTGTTTTTTTGACAGTTTTGGAAATGCTCCAAATCATTCAATATTTCCTAAATCGATTTATGACTTTTTAAACATGTCATGTGACGAGATACATTTATCAGACAAACAAGTTCAGGATGTCACATCGGTCACATGTGGTGAACACTGTATCTACTTCTTAAATCACATGTGTAGAAGCATCACCTATGATATGTTGATATCTAAATATTCTTCTAATCTGTTTAAAAATGACACAATGGTAACACGTTTTGTGAAAAAGTTGCAACCGTGTGTGTGTTCATAATGTGTTTAGTTGTGTTCAACATGTTCAGACAATTGTGTAAGATTGTGCAAGTCAATAAAATGTTGGTCAAATAAATTATCAGAGTTCATGTATCATTACAATCATTTTTATTTAGTCAAGCAAGGGGTTTTAGTCAAACAATAACATAGTCTGTGGTGGTAGCGATGGTTGATAATGACACTTTTACGGGCGACTATGGCAAGAACCCATTCAATTTTAAGAATTATAATCTAGAATATCTGGCAATATATGTTGACGGTGTCCAGTTCCCCACCAAACCATTACAACCGGACTTCCCTAATGGTTGCGTGACTCGTGAATTCTATCAACTGGTGTTATCAACAGGGAGACATTTAAAGAACAGTGCTATGGCCATTGATCGAAACGATTTCCTGAGACGGTACACTCTTTATGCATTTAATCTGACACCTGACGAGGATAATAGTCAGCATCTATCATTGATCAAGAGTGGTAACATACGCCTGGAGACACGTTTCAGGAACCCGCTGCCTAATACCATCAATCTAATAATTTATGCGGTATATGATAGTATGATTGAAGTGTCCCATCGCAGACAGGTTTTAGTTGATTACTATTAAGCATCATGAATACTGTGGAACTGACAGCCAGGTGTTTTGGCTTGTGATAAACTGCCCCAGCAACCTCTACAAATAAGACCTAGTGCTATGATAATTAACACACACCCCTCTGACCAGCCTGGAGAGCATTGGCTGGCAGTTTATATATTGGAGAGAGTTGGGTGTTTTTTTGACAGTTTTGGAAATGCTCCAAATCATTCAATATTTCCTAAATCGATTTATGACTTTTTAAACATGTCATGTGACGAGATACATTTATCAGACAAACAAGTTCAGGATGTCACATCGGTCACATGTGGTGAACACTGTATCTACTTCTTAAATCACATGTGTAGAAGCATCACCTATGATATGTTGATATCTAAATATTCTTCTAATCTGTTTAAAAATGACACAATGGTAACACGTTTTGTGAAAAAGTTGCAACCGTGTGTGTGTTCATAATGTGTTTAGTTGTGTTCAACATGTTCAGACAATTGTGTAAGATTGTGCAAGTCAATAAAATGTTGGTCAAATAAATTATCAGAGTTCATGTATCATTACAATCATTTTTATTTAGTCAAGCAAGGGGTTTTAGTCAAACAATAACATAGTCTGTGGTGGTAGCGATGGTTGATAATGACACTTTTACGGGCGACTATGGCAAGAACCCATTCAATTTTAAGAATTATAATCTAGAATATCTGGCAATATATGTTGACGGTGTCCAGTTCCCCACCAAACCATTACAACCGGACTTCCCTAATGGTTGCGTGACTCGTGAATTCTATCAACTGGTGTTATCAACAGGGAGACATTTAAAGAACAGTGCTATGGCCATTGATCGAAACGATTTCCTGAGACGGTACACTCTTTATGCATTTAATCTGACACCTGACGAGGATAATAGTCAGCATCTATCATTGATCAAGAGTGGTAACATACGCCTGGAGACACGTTTCAGGAACCCGCTGCCTAATACCATCAATCTAATAATTTATGCGGTATATGATAGTATGATTGAAGTGTCCCATCGCAGACAGGTTTTAGTTGATTACTATTAAGCATCATGAATACTGTGGAACTGACAGCCAGGTGTTTTGGCTTGTGATAAACTGCCCCAGCAACCTCTACAAATAAGACCTAGTGCTATGATAATTAACACACACCCCTCTGACCAGCCTGGAGAGCATTGGCTAGCAGTTTATATATTGGAGAGAGTTGGGTGTTTTTTTGACAGTTTTGGAAATGCTCCAAATCATTCAATATTTCCTAAATCGATTTATGACTTTTTAAACATGTCATGTGACGAGATACATTTATCAGACAAACAAGTTCAGGATGTCACATCGGTCACATGTGGTGAACACTGTATCTACTTCTTAAATCACATGTGTAGAAGCATCCCCTATGATATGTTGATATCTAAATATTCTTCTAATCTGTTTAAAAATGACACAATGGTAACACGTTTTGTGAAAAAGTTGCAACCGTGTGTGTGTTCATAATGTGTTTAGTTGTGTTCAACATGTTCAGACAATTGTGTAAGATTGTGCAAGTCAATAAAATGTTGGTCAAATAAATTATCAGAGTTCATGTATCATTACAATCATTTTTATTTAGTCAAGCAAGGGGTTTTAGTCAAACAATAACATAGTCTGTGGTGGTAGCGATGGTTGATAATGACACTTTTACGGGCGACTATGGCAAGAACCCATTCAATTTTAAGAATTATAATCTAGAATATCTGGCAATATATGTTGACGGTGTCCAGTTCCCCACCAAACCATTACAACCGGACTTCCCTAATGGTTGCGTGACTCGTGAATTCTATCAACTGGTGTTATCAACAGGGAGACATTTAAAGAACAGTGCTATGGCCATTGATCGAAACGATTTCCTGAGACGGTACACTCTTTATGCATTTAATCTGACACCTGACGAGGATAATAGTCAGCATCTATCATTGATCAAGAGTGGTAACATACGCCTGGAGACACGTTTCAGGAACCCGCTGCCTAATACCATCAATCTAATAATTTATGCGGTATATGATAGTATGATTGAAGTGTCCCATCGCAGACAGGTTTTAGTTGATTACTATTAAGCATCATGAATACTGTGGAACTGACAGCCAGGTGTTTTGGCTTGTGATAAACTGCCCCAGCAACCTCTACAAATAAGACCTAGTGCTATGATAATTAACACACACCCCTCTGACCAGCCTGGAGAGCATTGGCTGGCAGTTTATATATTGGAGAGAGTTGGGTGTTTTTTTGACAGTTTTGGAAATGCTCCAAATCATTCAATATTTCCTAAATCGATTTATGACTTTTTAAACATGTCATGTGACGAGATACATTTATCAGACAAACAAGTTCAGGATGTCACATCGGTCACATGTGGTGAACACTGTATCTACTTCTTAAATCACATGTGTAGAAGCATCACCTATGATATGTTGATATCTAAATATTCTTCTAATCTGTTTAAAAATGACACAATGGTAACACGTTTTGTGAAAAAGTTGCAACCGTGTGTGTGTTCATAATGTGTTTAGTTGTGTTCAACATGTTCAGACAATTGTGTAAGATTGTGCAAGTCAATAAAATGTTGGTCAAATAAATTATCAGAGTTCATGTATCATTACAATCATTTTTATTTAGTCAAGCAAGGGGTTTTAGTCAAACAATAACATAGTCTGTGGTGGTAGCGATGGTTGATAATGACACTTTTACGGGCGACTATGGCAAGAACCCATTCAATTTTAAGAATTATAATCTAGAATATCTGGCAATATATGTTGACGGTGTCCAGTTCCCCACCAAACCATTACAACCGGACTTCCCTAATG
The DNA here is from genome assembly GCF_963989245.1 of Nansenia antarctica. NCBI lineage: Eukaryota > Metazoa > Chordata > Actinopteri > Argentiniformes > Microstomatidae > Nansenia > Nansenia antarctica. The sequence continues at coordinate 82,321,423 of NC_137674.1, forward strand.
GTTGCGTGACTCGTGAATTCTATCAACTGGTGTTATCAACAGGGAGACATTTAAAGAACAGTGCTATGGCCATTGATCGAAACGATTTCCTGAGACGGTACACTCTTTATGCATTTAATCTGACACCTGACGAGGATAATAGTCAGCATCTATCATTGATCAAGAGTGGTAACATACGCCTGGAGACACGTTTCAGGAACCCGCTGCCTAATACCATCAATCTAATAATTTATGCGGTATATGATAGTATGATTGAAGTGTCCCATCGCAGACAGGTTTTAGTTGATTACTATTAAGCATCATGAATACTGTGGAACTGACAGCCAGGTGTTTTGGCTTGTGATAAACTGCCCCAGCAACCTCTACAAATAAGACCTAGTGCTATGATAATTAACACACACCCCTCTGACCAGCCTGGAGAGCATTGGCTGGCAGTTTATATATTGGAGAGAGTTGGGTGTTTTTTTGACAGTTTTGGAAATGCTCCAAATCATTCAATATTTCCTAAATCGATTCATGACTTTTTAAACATGTCATGTGACGAGATACATTTATCAGACAAACAAGTTCAGGATGTCACATCGGTCACATGTGGTGAACACTGTATCTACTTCTTAAATCACATGTGTAGAAGCATCCCCTATGATATGTTGATATCTAAATATTCTTCTAATCTGTTTAAAAATGACACAATGGTAACACGTTTTGTGAAAAAGTTGCAACCGTGTGTGTGTTCATAATGTGTTTAGTTGTGTTCAACATGTTCAGACAATTGTGTAAGATTGTGCAAGTCAATAAAATGTTGGTCAAATAAATTATCAGAGTTCATGTATCATTACAATCATTTTTATTTAGTCAAGCAAGGGGTTTTAGTCAAACAATAACATAGTCTGTGGTGGTAGCGATGGTTGATAATGACACTTTTACGGGCGACTATGGCAAGAACCCATTCAATTTTAAGAATTATAATCTAGAATATCTGGCAATATATGTTGACGGTGTCCAGTTCCCCACCAAACCATTACAACCGGACTTCCCTAATGGTTGCGTGACTCGTGAATTCTATCAACTGGTGTTATCAACAGGGAGACATTTAAAGAACAGTGCTATGGCCATTGATCGAAACGATTTCCTGAGACGGTACACTCTTTATGCATTTAATCTGACACCTGACGAGGATAATAGTCAGCATCTATCATTGATCAAGAGTGGTAACATACGCCTGGAGACACGTTTCAGGAACCCGCTGCCTAATACCATCAATCTAATAATTTATGCGGTATATGATAGTATGATTGAAGTGTCCCATCGCAGACAGGTTTTAGTTGATTACTATTAAGCATCATGAATACTGTGGAACTGACAGCCAGGTGTTTTGGCTTGTGATAAACTGCCCCAGCAACCTCTACAAATAAGACCTAGTGCTATGATAATTAACACACACCCCTCTGACCAGCCTGGAGAGCATTGGCTGGCAGTTTATATATTGGAGAGAGTTGGGTGTTTTTTTGACAGTTTTGGAAATGCTCCAAATCATTCAATATTTCCTAAATCGATTTATGACTTTTTAAACATGTCATGTGACGAGATACATTTATCAGACAAACAAGTTCAGGATGTCACATCGGTCACATGTGGTGAACACTGTATCTACTTCTTAAATCACATGTGTAGAAGCATCCCCTATGATATGTTGATATCTAAATATTCTTCTAATCTGTTTAAAAATGACACAATGGTAACACGTTTTGTGAAAAAGTTGCAACCGTGTGTGTGTTCATAATGTGTTTAGTTGTGTTCAACATGTTCAGACAATTGTGTAAGATTGTGCAAGTCAATAAAATGTTGGTCAAATAAATTATCAGAGTTCATGTATCATTACAATCATTTTTATTTAGTCAAGCAAGGGGTTTTAGTCAAACAATAACATAGTCTGTGGTGGTAGCGATGGTTGATAATGACACTTTTACGGGCGACTATGGCAAGAACCCATTCAATTTTAAGAATTATAATCTAGAATATCTGGCAATATATGTTGACGGTGTCCAGTTCCCCACCAAACCATTACAACCGGACTTCCCTAATGGTTGCGTGACTCGTGAATTCTATCAACTGGTGTTATCAACAGGGAGACATTTAAAGAACAGTGCTATGGCCATTGATCGAAACGATTTCCTGAGACGGTACACTCTTTATGCATTTAATCTGACACCTGACGAGGATAATAGTCAGCATCTATCATTGATCAAGAGTGGTAACATACGCCTGGAGACACGTTTCAGGAACCCGCTGCCTAATACCATCAATCTAATAATTTATGCGGTATATGATAGTATGATTGAAGTGTCCCATCGCAGACAGGTTTTAGTTGATTACTAGTAAGCATCATGAATACTGTGGAACTGACAGCCAGGTGTTTTGGCTTGTGATAAACTGCCCCAGCAACCTCTACAAATAAGACCTAGTGCTATGATAATTAACACACACCCCTCTGACCAGCCTGGAGAGCATTGGCTGGCAGTTTATATATTGGAGAGAGTTGGGTGTTTTTTTGACAGTTTTGGAAATGCTCCAAATCATTCAATATTTCCTAAATCGATTTATGACTTTTTAAACATGTCATGTGACGAGATACATTTATCAGACAAACAAGTTCAGGATGTCACATCGGTCACATGTGGTGAACACTGTATCTACTTCTTAAATCACATGTGTAGAAGCATCCCCTATGATATGTTGATATCTAAATATTCTTCTAATCTGTTTAAAAATGACACAATGGTAACACGTTTTGTGAAAAAGTTGCAACCGTGTGTGTGTTCATAATGTGTTTAGTTGTGTTCAACATGTTCAGACAATTGTGTAAGATTGTGCAAGTCAATAAAATGTTGGTCAAATAAATTATCAGAGTTCATGTATCATTACAATCATTTTTATTTAGTCAAGCAAGGGGTTTTAGTCAAACAATAACATAGTCTGTGGTGGTAGCGATGGTTGATAATGACACTTTTACGGGCGACTATGGCAAGAACCCATTCAATTTTAAGAATTATAATCTAGAATATCTGGCAATATATGTTGACGGTGTCCAGTTCCCCACCAAACCATTACAACCGGACTTCCCTAATGGTTGCGTGACTCGTGAATTCTATCAACTGGTGTTATCAACAGGGAGACATTTAAAGAACAGTGCTATGGCCATTGATCGAAACGATTTCCTGAGACGGTACACTCTTTATGCATTTAATCTGACACCTGACGAGGATAATAGTCAGCATCTATCATTGATCAAGAGTGGTAACATACGCCTGGAGACACGTTTCAGGAACCCGCTGCCTAATACCATCAATCTAATAATTTATGCGGTATATGATAGTATGATTGAAGTGTCCCATCGCAGACAGGTTTTAGTTGATTACTATTAAGCATCATGAATACTGTGGAACTGACAGCCAGGTGTTTTGGCTTGTGATAAACTGCCCCAGCAACCTCTACAAATAAGACCTAGTGCTATGATAATTAACACACACCCCTCTGACCAGCCTGGAGAGCATTGGCTGGCAGTTTATATATTGGAGAGAGTTGGGTGTTTTTTTGACAGTTTTGGAAATGCTCCAAATCATTCAATATTTCCTAAATCGATTTATGACTTTTTAAACATGTCATGTGACGAGATACATTTATCAGACAAACAAGTTCAGGATGTCACATCGGTCACATGTGGTGAACACTGTATCTACTTCTTAAATCACATGTGTAGAAGCATCACCTATGATATGTTGATATCTAAATATTCTTCTAATCTGTTTAAAAATGACACAATGGTAACACGTTTTGTGAAAAAGTTGCAACCGTGTGTGTGTTCATAATGTGTTTAGTTGTGTTCAACATGTTCAGACAATTGTGTAAGATTGTGCAAGTCAATAAAATGTTGGTCAAATAAATTATCAGAGTTCATGTATCATTACAATCATTTTTATTTAGTCAAGCAAGGGGTTTTAGTCAAACAATAACATAGTCTGTGGTGGTAGCGATGGTTGATAATGACACTTTTACGGGCGACTATGGCAAGAACCCATTCAATTTTAAGAATTATAATCTAGAATATCTGGCAATATATGTTGACGGTGTCCAGTTCCCCACCAAACCATTACAACCGGACTTCCCTAATGGTTGCGTGACTCGTGAATTCTATCAACTGGTGTTATCAACAGGGAGACATTTAAAGAACAGTGCTATGGCCATTGATCGAAACGATTTCCTGAGACGGTACACTCTTTATGCATTTAATCTGACACCTGACGAGGATAATAGTCAGCATCTATCATTGATCAAGAGTGGTAACATACGCCTGGAGACACGTTTCAGGAACCCGCTGCCTAATACCATCAATCTAATAATTTATGCGGTATATGATAGTATGATTGAAGTGTCCCATCGCAGACAGGTTTTAGTTGATTACTATTAAGCATCATGAATACTGTGGAACTGACAGCCAGGTGTTTTGGCTTGTGATAAACTGCCCCAGCAACCTCTACAAATAAGACCTAGTGCTATGATAATTAACACACACCCCTCTGACCAGCCTGGAGAGCATTGGCTGGCAGTTTATATATTGGAGAGAGTTGGGTGTTTTTTTGACAGTTTTGGAAATGCTCCAAATCATTCAATATTTCCTAAATCGATTTATGACTTTTTAAACATGTCATGTGACGAGATACATTTATCAGACAAACAAGTTCAGGATGTCACATCGGTCACATGTGGTGAACACTGTATCTACTTCTTAAATCACATGTGTAGAAGCATCACCTATGATATGTTGATATCTAAATATTCTTCTAATCTGTTTAAAAATGACACAATGGTAACACGTTTTGTGAAAAAGTTGCAACCGTGTGTGTGTTCATAATGTGTTTAGTTGTGTTCAACATGTTCAGACAATTGTGTAAGATTGTGCAAGTCAATAAAATGTTGGTCAAATAAATTATCAGAGTTCATGTATCATTACAATCATTTTTATTTAGTCAAGCAAGGGGTTTTAGTCAAACAATAACATAGTCTGTGGTGGTAGCGATGGTTGATAATGACACTTTTACGGGCGACTATGGCAAGAACCCATTCAATTTTAAGAATTATAATCTAGAATATCTGGCAATATATGTTGACGGTGTCCAGTTCCCCACCAAACCATTACAACCGGACTTCCCTAATGGTTGCGTGACTCGTGAATTCTATCAACTGGTGTTATCAACAGGGAGACATTTAAAGAACAGTGCTATGGCCATTGATCGAAACGATTTCCTGAGACGGTACACTCTTTATGCATTTAATCTGACACCTGACGAGGATAATAGTCAGCATCTATCATTGATCAAGAGTGGTAACATACGCCTGGAGACACGTTTCAGGAACCCGCTGCCTAATACCATCAATCTAATAATTTATGCGGTATATGATAGTATGATTGAAGTGTCCCATCGCAGACAGGTTTTAGTTGATTACTATTAAGCATCATGAATACTGTGGAACTGACAGCCAGGTGTTTTGGCTTGTGATAAACTGCCCCAGCAACCTCTACAAATAAGACCTAGTGCTATGATAATTAACACACACCCCTCTGACCAGCCTGGAGAGCATTGGCTGGCAGTTTATATATTGGAGAGAGTTGGGTGTTTTTTTGACAGTTTTGGAAATGCTCCAAATCATTCAATATTTCCTAAATCGATTTATGACTTTTTAAACATGTCATGTGACGAGATACATTTATCAGACAAACAAGTTCAGGATGTCACATCGGTCACATGTGGTGAACACTGTATCTACTTCTTAAATCACATGTGTAGAAGCATCCCCTATGATATGTTGATATCTAAATATTCTTCTAATCTGTTTAAAAATGACACAATGGTAACACGTTTTGTGAAAAAGTTGCAACCGTGTGTGTGTTCATAATGTGTTTAGTTGTGTTCAACATGTTCAGACAATTGTGTAAGATTGTGCAAGTCAATAAAATGTTGGTCAAATAAATTATCAGAGTTCATGTATCATTACAATCATTTTTATTTAGTCAAGCAAGGGGTTTTAGTCAAACAATAACATAGTCTGTGGTGGTAGCGATGGTTGATAATGACACTTTTACGGGCGACTATGGCAAGAACCCATTCAATTTTAAGAATTATAATCTAGAATATCTGGCAATATATGTTGACGGTGTCCAGTTCCCCACCAAACCATTACAACCGGACTTCCCTAATGGTTGCGTGACTCGTGAATTCTATCAACTGGTGTTATCAACAGGGAGACATTTAAAGAACAGTGCTATGGCCATTGATCGAAACGATTTCCTGAGACGGTACACTCTTTATGCATTTAATCTGACACCTGACGAGGATAATAGTCAGCATCTATCATTGATCAAGAGTGGTAACATACGCCTGGAGACACGTTTCAGGAACCCGCTGCCTAATACCATCAATCTAATAATTTATGCGGTATATGATAGTATGATTGAAGTGTCCCATCGCAGACAGGTTTTAGTTGATTACTATTAAGCATCATGAATACTGTGGAACTGACAGCCAGGTGTTTTGGCTTGTGATAAACTGCCCCAGCAACCTCTACAAATAAGACCTAGTGCTATGATAATTAACACACACCCCTCTGACCAGCCTGGAGAGCATTGGCTGGCAGTTTATATATTGGAGAGAGTTGGGTGTTTTTTTGACAGTTTTGGAAATGCTCCAAATCATTCAATATTTCCTAAATCGATTTATGACTTTTTAAACATGTCATGTGACGAGATACATTTATCAGACAAACAAGTTCAGGATGTCACATCGGTCACATGTGGTGAACACTGTATCTACTTCTTAAATCACATGTGTAGAAGCATCCCCTATGATATGTTGATATCTAAATATTCTTCTAATCTGTTTAAAAATGACACAATGGTAACACGTTTTGTGAAAAAGTTGCAACCGTGTGTGTGTTCGTAATGTGTTTAGTTGTGTTCAACATGTTCAGACAATTGTGTAAGATTGTGCAAGTCAATAAAATGTTGGTCAAATAAATTATCAGAGTTCATGTATCATTACAATCATTTTTATTTAGTCAAGCAAGGGGTTTTAGTCAAACAATAACATAGTCTGTGGTGGTAGCGATGGTTGATAATGACACTTTTACGGGCGACTATGGCAAGAACCCATTCAATTTTAAGAATTATAATCTAGAATATCTGGCAATATATGTTGACGGTGTCCAGTTCCCCACCAAACCATTACAACCGGACTTCCCTAATGGTTGCGTGACTCGTGAATTCTATCAACTGGTGTTATCAACAGGGAGACATTTAAAGAACAGTGCTATGGCCATTGATCGAAACGATTTCCTGAGACGGTACACTCTTTATGCATTTAATCTGACACCTGACGAGGATAATAGTCAGCATCTATCATTGATCAAGAGTGGTAACATACGCCTGGAGACACGTTTCAGGAACCCGCTGCCTAATACCATCAATCTAATAATTTATGCGGTATATGATAGTATGATTGAAGTGTCCCATCGCAGACAGGTTTTAGTTGATTACTATTAAGCATCATGAATACTGTGGAACTGACAGCCAGGTGTTTTGGCTTGTGATAAACTGCCCCAGCAACCTCTACAAATAAGACCTAGTGCTATGATAATTAACACACACCCCTCTGACCAGCCTGGAGAGCATTGGCTGGCAGTTTATATATTGGAGAGAGTTGGGTGTTTTTTTGACAGTTTTGGAAATGCTCCAAATCATTCAATATTTCCTAAATCGATTTATGACTTTTTAAACATGTCATGTGACGAGATACATTTATCAGACAAACAAGTTCAGGATGTCACATCGGTCACATGTGGTGAACACTGTATCTACTTCTTAAATCACATGTGTAGAAGCATCACCTATGATATGTTGATATCTAAATATTCTTCTAATCTGTTTAAAAATGACACAATGGTAACACGTTTTGTGAAAAAGTTGCAACCGTGTGTGTGTTCATAATGTGTTTAGTTGTGTTCAACATGTTCAGACAATTGTGTAAGATTGTGCAAGTCAATAAAATGTTGGTCAAATAAATTATCAGAGTTCATGTATCATTACAATCATTTTTATTTAGTCAAGCAAGGGGTTTTAGTCAAACAATAACATAGTCTGTGGTGGTAGCGATGGTTGATAATGACACTTTTACGGGCGACTATGGCAAGAACCCATTCAATTTTAAGAATTATAATCTAGAATATCTGGCAATATATGTTGACGGTGTCCAGTTCCCCACCAAACCATTACAACCGGACTTCCCTAATGGTTGCGTGACTCGTGAATTCTATCAACTGGTGTTATCAACAGGGAGACATTTAAAGAACAGTGCTATGGCCATTGATCGAAACGATTTCCTGAGACGGTACACTCTTTATGCATTTAATCTGACACCTGACGAGGATAATAGTCAGCATCTATCATTGATCAAGAGTGGTAACATACGCCTGGAGACACGTTTCAGGAACCCGCTGCCTAATACCATCAATCTAATAATTTATGCGGTATATGATAGTATGATTGAAGTGTCCCATCGCAGACAGGTTTTAGTTGATTACTATTAAGCATCATGAATACTGTGGAACTGACAGCCAGGTGTTTTGGCTTGTGATAAACTGCCCCAGCAACCTCTACAAATAAGACCTAGTGCTATGATAATTAACACACACCCCTCTGACCAGCCTGGAGAGCATTGGCTGGCAGTTTATATATTGGAGAGAGTTGGGTGTTTTTTTGACAGTTTTGGAAATGCTCCAAATCATTCAATATTTCCTAAATCGATTTATGACTTTTTAAACATGTCATGTGACGAGATACATTTATCAGACAAACAAGTTCAGGATGTCACATCGGTCACATGTGGTGAACACTGTATCTACTTCTTAAATCACATGTGTAGAAGCATCACCTATGATATGTTGATATCTAAATATTCTTCTAATCTGTTTAAAAATGACACAATGGTAACACGTTTTGTGAAAAAGTTGCAACCGTGTGTGTGTTCATAATGTGTTTAGTTGTGTTCAACATGTTCAGACAATTGTGTAAGATTGTGCAAGTCAATAAAATGTTGGTCAAATAAATTATCAGAGTTCATGTATCATTACAATCATTTTTATTTAGTCAAGCAAGGGGTTTTAGTCAAACAATAACATAGTCTGTGGTGGTAGCGATGGTTGATAATGACACTTTTACGGGCGACTATGGCAAGAACCCATTCAATTTTAAGAATTATAATCTAGAATATCTGGCAATATATGTTGACGGTGTCCAGTTCCCCACCAAACCATTACAACCGGACTTCCCTAATGGTTGCGTGACTCGTGAATTCTATCAACTGGTGTTATCAACAGGGAGACATTTAAAGAACAGTGCTATGGCCATTGATCGAAACGGTTTCCTGAGACGGTACACTCTTTATGCATTTAATCTGACACCTGACGAGGATAATAGTCAGCATCTATCATTGATCAAGAGTGGTAACATACGCCTGGAGACACGTTTCAGGAACCCGCTGCCTAATACCATCAATCTAATAATTTATGCGGTATATGATAGTATGATTGAAGTGTCCCATCGCAGACAGGTTTTAGTTGATTACTATTAAGCATCATGAATACTGTGGAACTGACAGCCAGGTGTTTTGGCTTGTGATAAACTGCCCCAGCAACCTCTACAAATAAGACCTAGTGCTATGATAATTAACACACACCCCTCTGACCAGCCTGGAGAGCATTGGCTGGCAGTTTATATATTGGAGAGAGTTGGGTGTTTTTTTGACAGTTTTGGAAATGCTCCAAATCATTCAATATTTCCTAAATCGATTTATGTCTTTTTAAACATGTCATGTGACGAGATACATTTATCAGACAAACAAGTTCAGGATGTCACATCGGTCACATGTGGTGAACACTGTATCTACTTCTTAAATCACATGTGTAGAAGCATCACCTATGATATGTTGATATCTAAATATTCTTCTAATCTGTTTAAAAATGACACAATGGTAACACGTTTTGTGAAAAAGTTGCAACCGTGTGTGTGTTCATAATGTGTTTAGTTGTGTTCAACATGTTCAGACAATTGTGTAAGATTGTGCAAGTCAATAAAATGTTGGTCAAATAAATTATCAGAGTTCATGTATCATTACAATCATTTTTATTTAGTCAAGCAAGGGGTTTTAGTCAAACAATAACATAGTCTGTGGTGGTAGCGATGGTTGATAATGACACTTTTACGGGCGACTATGGCAAGAACCCATTCAATTTTAAGAATTATAATCTAGAATATCTGGCAATATATGTTGACGGTGTCCAGTTCCCCACCAAACCATTACAACCGGACTTCCCTAATGGTTGCGTGACTCGTGAATTCTATCAACTGGTGTTATCAACAGGGAGACATTTAAAGAACAGTGCTATGGCCATTGATCGAAACGATTTCCTGAGACGGTACACTCTTTATGCATTTAATCTGACACCTGACGAGGATAATAGTCAGCATCTATCATTGATCAAGAGTGGTAACATACGCCTGGAGACACGTTTCAGGAACCCGCTGCCTAATACCATCAATCTAATAATTTATGCGGTATATGATAGTATGATTGAAGTGTCCCATCGCAGACAGGTTTTAGTTGATTACTATTAAGCATCATGAATACTGTGGAACTGACAGCCAGGTGTTTTGGCTTGTGATAAACTGCCCCAGCAACCTCTACAAATAAGACCTAGTGCTATGATAATTAACACACACCCCTCTGACCAGCCTGGAGAGCATTGGCTGGCAGTTTATATATTGGAGAGAGTTGGGTGTTTTTTTGACAGTTTTGGAAATGCTCCAAATCATTCAATATTTCCTAAATCGATTTATGACTTTTTAAACATGTCATGTGACGAGATACATTTATCAGACAAACAAGTTCAGGATGTCACATCGGTCACATGTGGTGAACACTGTATCTACTTCTTAAATCACATGTGTAGAAGCATCACCTATGATATGTTGATATCTAAATATTCTTCTAATCTGTTTAAAAATGACACAATGGTAACACGTTTTGTGAAAAAGTTGCAACCGTGTGTGTGTTCATAATGTGTTTAGTTGTGTTCAACATGTTCAGACAATTGTGTAAGATTGTGCAAGTCAATAAAATGTTGGTCAAATAAATTATCAGAGTTCATGTATCATTACAATCATTTTTATTTAGTCAAGCAAGGGGTTTTAGTCAAACAATAACATAGTCTGTGGTGGTAGCGATGGTTGATAATGACACTTTTACGGGCGACTATGGCAAGAACCCATTCAATTTTAAGAATTATAATCTAGAATATCTGGCAATATATGTTGACGGTGTCCAGTTCCCCACCAAACCATTACAACCGGACTTCCCTAATGGTTGCGTGACTCGTGAATTCTATCAACTGGTGTTATCAACAGGGAGACATTTAAAGAACAGTGCTATGGCCATTGATCGAAACGATTTCCTGAGACGGTACACTCTTTATGCATTTAATCTGACACCTGACGAGGATAATAGTCAGCATCTATCATTGATCAAGAGTGGTAACATACGCCTGGAGACACGTTTCAGGAACCCGCTGCCTAATACCATCAATCTAATAATTTATGCGGTATATGATAGTATGATTGAAGTGTCCCATCGCAGACAGGTTTTAGTTGATTACTATTAAGCATCATGAATACTGTGGAACTGACAGCCAGGTGTTTTGGCTTGTGATAAACTGCCCCAGCAACCTCTACAAATAAGACCTAGTGCTATGATAATTAACACACACCCCTCTGACCAGCCTGGAGAGCATTGGCTGGCAGTTTATATATTGGAGAGAGTTGGGTGTTTTTTTGACAGTTTTGGAAATGCTCCAAATCATTCAATATTTCCTAAATCGATTTATGACTTTTTAAACATGTCATGTGACGAGATACATTTATCAGACAAACAAGTTCAGGATGTCACATCGGTCACATGTGGTGAACACTGTATCTACTTCTTAAATCACATGTGTAGAAGCATCACCTATGATATGTTGATATCTAAATATTCTTCTAATCTGTTTAAAAATGACACAATGGTAACACGTTTTGTGAAAAAGTTGCAACCGTGTGTGTGTTCATAATGTGTTTAGTTGTGTTCAACATGTTCAGACAATTGTGTAAGATTGTGCAAGTCAATAAAATGTTGGTCAAATAAATTATCAGAGTTCATGTATCATTACAATCATTTTTATTTAGTCAAGCAAGGGGTTTTAGTCAAACAATAACATAGTCTGTGGTGGTAGCGATGGTTGATAATGACACTTTTACGGGCGACTATGGCAAGAACCCATTCAATTTTAAGAATTATAATCTAGAATATCTGGCAATATATGTTGACGGTGTCCAGTTCCCCACCAAACCATTACAACCGGACTTCCCTAATGGTTGCGTGACTCGTGAATTCTATCAACTGGTGTTATCAACAGGGAGACATTTAAAGAACAGTGCTATGGCCATTGATCGAAACGATTTCCTGAGACGGTACACTCTTTATGCATTTAATCTGACACCTGACGAGGATAATAGTCAGCATCTATCATTGATCAAGAGTGGTAACATACGCCTGGAGACACGTTTCAGGAACCCGCTGCCTAATACCATCAATCTAATAATTTATGCGGTATATGATAGTATGATTGAAGTGTCCCATCGCAGACAGGTTTTAGTTGATTACTATTAAGCATCATGAATACTGTGGAACTGACAGCCAGGTGTTTTGGCTTGTGATAAACTGCCCCAGCAACCTCTACAAATAAGACCTAGTGCTATGATAATTAACACACACCCCTCTGACCAGCCTGGAGAGCATTGGCTGGCAGTTTATATATTGGAGAGAGTTGGGTGTTTTTTTGACAGTTTTGGAAATGCTCCAAATCATTCAATATTTCCTAAATCGATTTATGACTTTTTAAACATGTCATGTGACGAGATACATTTATCAGACAAACAAGTTCAGGATGTCACATCGGTCACATGTGGTGAACACTGTATCTACTTCTTAAATCACATGTGTAGAAGCATCACCTATGATATGTTGATATCTAAATATTCTTCTAATCTGTTTAAAAATGACACAATGGTAACACGTTTTGTGAAAAAGTTGCAACCGTGTGTGTGTTCATAATGTGTTTAGTTGTGTTCAACATGTTCAGACAATTGTGTAAGATTGTGCAAGTCAATAAAATGTTGGTCAAATAAATTATCAGAGTTCATGTATCATTACAATCATTTTTATTTAGTCAAGCAAGGGGTTTTAGTCAAACAATAACATAGTCTGTGGTGGTAGCGATGGTTGATAATGACACTTTTACGGGCGACTATGGCAAGAACCCATTCAATTTTAAGAATTATAATCTAGAATATCTGGCAATATATGTTGACGGTGTCCAGTTCCCCACCAAACCATTACAACCGGACTTCCCTAATGGTTGCGTGACTCGTGAATTCTATCAACTGGTGTTATCAACAGGGAGACATTTAAAGAACAGTGCTATGGCCATTGATCGAAACGATTTCCTGAGACGGTACACTCTTTATGCATTTAATCTGACACCTGACGAGGATAATAGTCAGCATCTATCATTGATCAAGAGTGGTAACATACGCCTGGAGACACGTTTCAGGAACCCGCTGCCTAATACCATCAATCTAATAATTTATGCGGTATATGATAGTATGATTGAAGTGTCCCATCGCAGACAGGTTTTAGTTGATTACTATTAAGCATCATGAATACTGTGGAACTGACAGCCAGGTGTTTTGGCTTGTGATAAACTGCCCCAGCAACCTCTACAAATAAGACCTAGTGCTATGATAATTAACACACACCCCTCTGACCAGCCTGGAGAGCATTGGCTGGCAGTTTATATATTGGAGAGAGTTGGGTGTTTTTTTGACAGTTTTGGAAATGCTCCAAATCATTCAATATTTCCTAAATCGATTTATGACTTTTTAAACATGTCATGTGACGAGATACATTTATCAGACAAACAAGTTCAGGATGTCACATCGGTCACATGTGGTGAACACTGTATCTACTTCTTAAATCACATGTGTAGAAGCATCACCTATGATATGTTGATATCTAAATATTCTTCTAATCTGTTTAAAAATGACACAATGGTAACACGTTTTGTGAAAAAGTTGCAACCGTGTGTGTGTTCATAATGTGTTTAGTTGTGTTCAACATGTTCAGACAATTGTGTAAGATTGTGCAAGTCAATAAAATGTTGGTCAAATAAATTATCAGAGTTCATGTATCATTACAATCATTTTTATTTAGTCAAGCAAGGGGTTTTAGTCAAACAATAACATAGTCTGTGGTGGTAGCGATGGTTGAAATGACACTTTTACGGGCGACTATGGCAAGAACCCATTCAATTTTAAGAATTATAATCTAGAATATCTGGCAATATATGTTGACGGTGTCCAGTTCCCCACCAAACCATTACAACCGGACTTCCCTAATGGTTGCGTGACTCGTGAATTCTATCAACTGGTGTTATCAACAGGGAGACATTTAAAGAACAGTGCTATGGCCATTGATCGAAACGATTTCCTGAGACGGTACACTCTTTATGCATTTAATCTGACACCTGACGAGGATAATAGTCAGCATCTATCATTGATCAAGAGTGGTAACATACGCCTGGAGACACGTTTCAGGAACCCGCTGCCTAATACCATCAATCTAATAATTTATGCGGTATATGATAGTATGATTGAAGTGTCCCATCGCAGACAGGTTTTAGTTGATTACTATTAAGCATCATGAATACTGTGGAACTGACAGCCAGGTGTTTTGGCTTGTGATAAACTGCCCCAGCAACCTCTACAAATAAGACCTAGTGCTATGATAATTAACACACACCCCTCTGACCAGCCTGGAGAGCATTGGCTGGCAGTTTATATATTGGAGAGAGTTGGGTGTTTTTTTGACAGTTTTGGAAATGCTCCAAATCATTCAATATTTCCTAAATCGATTTATGACTTTTTAAACATGTCATGTGACGAGATACATTTATCAGACAAACAAGTTCAGGATGTCACATCGGTCACATGTGGTGAACACTGTATCTACTTCTTAAATCACATGTGTAGAAGCATCACCTATGATATGTTGATATCTAAATATTCTTCTAATCTGTTTAAAAATGACACAATGGTAACACGTTTTGTGAAAAAGTTGCAACCGTGTGTGTGTTCATAATGTGTTTAGTTGTGTTCAACATGTTCAGACAATTGTGTAAGATTGTGCAAGTCAATAAAATGTTGGTCAAATAAATTATCAGAGTTCATGTATCATTACAATCATTTTTATTTAGTCAAGCAAGGGGTTTTAGTCAAACAATAACGATAGTTATGGAGATAGACTCCAGTTCTATGAGTGGAGCGGAGCCCCATAGGGGAGCACTGCTCCTATTGGTTTACCCGCTACCTAAAGTAGCCAATGACTGAATTTTTCAATGCCTGCGCCCGCCTGGGGTGCTATATAAAGGGGTGTACTTCGCTACCTCATTCTCCCAAACATACAAAAACAGCCGGGTTTGAACGAGTCGAAGTGGGCCAGCAGCCCTATGGGGCTCCGCTCCACTCATAGAACTGGAGTCTATCTCCATAACTATCGTTCTATATCGTGGAGCTCCGCCCCATAGGGGAGCTCTGCTCCTATTGGTTTAGGCGGAGCGAACGAGGCCAAATGTACCCCCACTGAGACTATTAATCCGTAAAACAATCTCAGCGGCACCCGGAGCTGACCACTGATGTTGGTTCAAGACAACCTTAAAAAGTTGGCCCAACCCACACGAGTCTGCTCCACTGATCTAGCCCTTACGTGAGCACGCAGGGTTGTAGATCTAACGGAACATGTCCTGGAGGAGGGTCCCCTCCCCAGGCACATCCGTAATCATCCTGACAGCACTTGAATAGCATCCCCAACCAGGGTAATCCAAGTGCCATCCCCACTACATCAGTCCTCAGCAAACTGAGGACAGAGTGAGAAAAGGATGAGGAAGAAATATCACTTACCTAACCCTTACGTTGGGTTGTTGATCTAACAGACATGTCCTGGAGGAGGGTCCCCTCCCCAGGCACATCCGTATTCATCCTGACAGCACTTGAATAGAATCCCCATGACCAGGGTAATCCAAGTGCCCTTCCCACAACATCAGTCATCAGCAAAACTGAGGACAGAATGAGAAAGGATTGAGGAAGAATATCACTGACCTAACCCTTACGTGAGCACGTAGGGTTGTAGATCTAACGGAACATGTCCTGGAGGAGGGTCCCCTCCCCAGGCACATCCGTAATCATCCTGACAGCACTTGAATAGAATCCCCAACCAGGGTGATCCAAGTGCTTTCCCCACTACATCAGTCATCAGCAAAACTGAGGACAGAATGAGAAAAGGATGCGGAAGAAATATCACTGATCTAACCCTTACGTGAGCACGTAGGGTTGTTGATCTAACGGAACATGTCCTGGAGGAGGGTCCCCTCCCCAGGCACATCCGCATTCATCCTGACAACACTTGAATAGAATCCCCATGACCAGGGTAATCCAAGTGCCTTCCCACTACATCAGTCATCAGCAAAACTGAGGACAGAATGAGAAAAGGATGAGGAAGAATATCTTTCAAGTAATACCGTACAAAAAGTGATGGCGACGACCAAGACGCCGCCTCACATATCTCCTCCACTCCCACTCCCCTGAGAATGGCCACTGATGTGGCCATGCCCCTGGTGGAATGAGCCCGAATGCCAGTCGGCACGGGCTGCCCCTTCGATTCGTATGCGAGGCTAATAGCCTCGCAAATCCAATGGGACAGCCTCTGCTTCGAGAGTGGTGCCCCGGCTTTCTGTCCGCCGTAGCAGATCAGAAGCTGGGGAGAAGATCTCAGTCCTGCCGTGCGCTTCACATATTGTGCCAACGCGCGCACCGGACATAGACAATGTAAACGCCTCTCCCTCTCTCCGTCGTGAGGAGGAGGAAAAAAGGCGCTCAGAGCACAGCTCTGAACCCTAAACCCACGATTAACCTTAGGGATAAAAACCGGGTTAGGGCGTAACACAGCTTTTGTTTTGTCATCAGATATGATCAAACAATCTGCCCGTGTCGAGAGAGCACATAAATCACTCACTCGCTTAGCCGTAGTCAAGGCGAGGAGCTGACTCGTCTTGAGAGACAATAAACGCAACGACACAGTGTCAATGGGTTCGAATGGGGCACGCACAGCGCCTCTAGCACAATCGACAGGTCCCATTTTGGTATTAGAGTCCTATGAGGGCGTCTAAGCCTACACACTCCAGTCAAAAAACGCTTAACCAGCGAATGACTGAACAGTGTCGTTGTCGCAAAACCCTCATGACAAGCTGAGATGGCAGCCGCGTAAACTTTAATAGTTCTCGCCGCCAATCCCTTGTCAAACAGCGACTGTAAGAAGCACAAGAACGTTTCGACCCGACAGCAGACTGGGTCAACGTCCTGTCCCTCACACTGTGTAAACACTCGCCAGCGCGCCGCATATCCCTTTGCAGTGGATTGCGCACGCGCACTCTGAATGGTCTGAATGACCGCGTCTGTCAGACCCCTGCGTTCTAACAAATCCCTCTCAGTAACCAGGCCATGAGGGGGCCCCCCATCATAGGCGGCCCCCTCACCAAGCCTCTGGCTTGAGAGAGTGCATCTTGTCGATGAGGTATGGGCCATGGGCCCTCTACCAACATCTCCATCAGTTCCGGAAACCACGGGGCTCCGGGACGGTCCGGGGCTACAAGAATTAACTCTAGCCTCTCTGACCTCACTCGTGCCAACAGTGGGAGGATAGATGTCAGGGGTGGGAACGCGTATAACAGGACCCTCGGCCATGGGTGGTGTGCGAATGTATCGACTCCCAATGGCGGGTTGTCCTGTTCGCGCAGGAAGAACCAAAGGCGACACTGCGCATTCGTCCGTGACGCAAACAGAACCACTTCTGCTTGCCCGAACCGTGCCCAAATCAGCGACACAATGGAGGGTGCTAACCTCCAGTCGTCGTCCCTCGGGCCTCCCCGTGATAACAGATCTGCTCCTTCGTTGAGCAGACCTGGAATGTGGAGAGCTTTCAGCGAACTCAGGCGACTCCGCGCGCGATGACGCGCGGGTCTCTCCAGTAGCTCAGGTCGGTTTTGACCGATCTCTGTATTACAATCAACTTGCGACGGCGTTCTCACTGGAACCCGTCGCAGTCGTGCGAACCGCCTCTGCAGTCTGCGCATGTGTAACAGGCCTAAGGGGACCACTACATGGGCTGCAGACCTCAGTCCTAGTAAGGACATCCTTGACAGAGCGGTGATTGTATTTGTCACTCGACACACCCAGGGAGCTGACGTCAGTGTCGCTCTCCGTGGTGCCGATAAACTGGCCCTCATCTCGGCAGTATCCAACTGAATGCCTAGATAGGAAAACTGTTGAGCCGGCCACGGAGCACTCTCTGTCCAGTTTACAGCTAACCCCAGCTGAGTGAGGCGCTGCACCAGTGAGGTTGCGTCTCGAATGGCTCGATTTGGGCATTGGGCCAAGACCAGTAGGTCGTCGAGATCCGCATATTATGCGTATCTCGTTACGCCTCAGTGGTTCGAGTGCTGTCTGCACGCATTTGGAGAAAAAACGAGGAGCAAGCGCGTACCCGAAGGGCAGGCGCGTGTACTCGTAAACCTTCCCTTGGAAAACAAAACGTAGGAATTTCCTGTGCCACTCTGTGATTGGCACACGAAATACGCGACCCTCAGGTATCTACGAAAGGGGCGTTTCGCCACTCTCTCGTTGAGGACCCTGAAATCTAGTATGGGTCTCATGTCTCCCGAATTCTTTGGGACAAGGAAATACGGGGAGTACCATCTCATGTCCCACTGGTCCCTCGGAACCAATGTCACTGCGCCCTTTGTTAGGAGATTCGTAATCTCCTCCCGGAGCGCACGTGTCTTTATCGGGCAGGACAAAAAACAGTCTCTCTCACGCCCCTGAAGGGCGGAGGAGGCTGAATGAACTGTAGTGCATGTCCCCTCCTCAATGTCCTGTCAAGCCAGCCCGACAGAATACCTGTCCCTTCTAGTAATTCTGCATAAAGCAACGACAGCGGCCGTCTGTTGTGGTGCAGTCGACAGAAAAAGCTTGAATTTCTGTATGACCCCAGCCGCCGCTGCCCACCGAGGAGATGGCACAGCCCAAGGTGGGGTCATTTCGAAAAGGGATGGGCTGCCGTCTGTAAAGAGTGTTTGTTATGTGTAACAATGCTCTTTATTGACGCAGGTTTATTATGCCTGATAATCAAAGAACCGGCCGCACGCTCATGAGCTGGGCCAGGTCTTGATAGACATGGAGGGGTTTTTGATGTAAATAACGCCTCGTGTCGTGATAGGGGTAAGTCCGCTAGGCAGAGAGCTGGCCACACGCCGGTAAGCTGGGCTAGTCTCCGCTTCGTTTCTAACTGGTAGCGATTCGACCACACTCTGACAAGGCAGGTGGGTCTCCGCTCCGGTAGATACCATGGAAAATCCTCCTTAGGGATTTACCGTCTGACTTACCGTCTGTAAAGAGTGTTTGTTATGTGAAACAATGCTCTTTATTGACGCAGGTTTATTATGCCTGATAATCAAAGAACCGGCCGCACGCTCATGAGCTGGGCCAGGTCTTGAATAGACATGGAGGGGTTTTTGATGTAAATACCGCCTCGTGTCGTGATAGGGGTAAGTCCACTAGGCAGAGAGCTGGCCACACGCCGGTAAGCTGGGCTAGTCTCCGCTTCGTTTCTAACCGGTAGCGATTCGACCACACTCTGACAAGGCAGGTGGGTCTCCGCTCCGGTAGATACCATGGGAAATCCTCCTTAGGGATTTACCGTCTGACTTACCGTCTGTAAAGAGTGTTTGTTATGTGTAACAATGCTCTTTATTGACGCAGGTTTATTATGCCTGATAATCAAAGAACCGGCCGCACGCTCATGAGCTGGGCCAGGTCTTGAATAGACATGGAGGGGTTTTTGATGTAAATACCGCCTCGTGTCGTGATAGGGGTAAGTCTGCTAGGCAGAGAGCTGGCCACACGCCGGTAAGCTGGGCTAGTCTCCGCTTCGTTTCTAACCGGTAGCGATTCGACCACACTCTGACAAGGCAGGTGGGTCTCCGCTCTGGTAGATACCATGGAAAATCCTCCTTAGGGATTTACCGTCTGACTTACCGTCTGTAAAGAGTGTTTGTTATGTGTAACAATGCTCTTTATTGACGCAGGTTTATTATGCCTGATAATCAAAGAACCGGCCGCACGCTCATGAGCTGGGCCAGGTCTTGATAGACATGGAGGGGTTTTTGATGTAATAACGCCTCGTGTCGTCGCGGCACTGAGTTTGCTCAGAAACTCCGCCTCCGCTGCAGACAGACCGTTGGGTCGGTCTGTGGTGATCTTCGCAATGGCGGCGTTAAACACGGCGATGTTATTCGCCGCCGCCTGCGCACCGAGCTCATCAGAGCTTTCTGATTCTGACACCGGCACCGACCACTCAGCTGGGTGAGGGCGGCGTGGTGTCAGGGCCGGCTGAGTGGGCGGGACCATCCCTACTTGGGGAGGTGCCTGCCCAGAACCCCGCTCTGGGGCCTGTCCGGACGCATCATCGGCAGAGCTATTCGAGTCGGATAGCATCCCCGAGATAGCGCCCGCCAGGGGAAAAACGCTCTCCTTGATCCAGGCCGTCCCCTTTCGCCTTTCCGCGACGGAAAGGAGGTGGAAGGGGAGGCAGCTGGGGGAGGCGACCAACGCCGCCTCGGCATGTTCGGGGCCGAGGCAGACGTGGCAGAAGTCGTGCTTGTCCTCCGCTGCTAGGAAATCGCAGCGGCAGGTGTCCCGGAGGAACTTCTTCGTGGTCGTCGGCGGACGATCCATCGCTGAAGGGAAAAGTCTCCTCCGCTGCTCGGAAGTCGCAGCGGCAGGCGTCCCGGAGGAACTTCTCCATAGGCGGCGGACGATCCATATCTTGAAGGGAAAAGTCTGGCGGGTTCTCCAGTCTTAGTAGTCGTCCTTCTCAGTCTTCAGATATAAACCCGTGCTGAACTTTTTGGGAGAATGAGGTAGCGAAGTACACCCCTTTATATAGCACCCCAGGCGGGCGCAGGCATTGAAAAATTCAGTCATTGGCTACTTTAGGTAGCGGGTAAACCAATAGGAGCAGAGCTCCCCTATGGGGCGGAGCTCCACGATATAGAACATAGTCTGTGGTGGTAGCGATGGTTGATAATGACACTTTTACGGGCGACTATGGCAAGAACCCATTCAATTTTAAGAATTATAATCTAGAATATCTGGCAATATATGTTGACGGTGTCCAGTTCCCCACCAAACCATTACAACCGGACTTCCCTAATGGTTGCGTGACTCGTGAATTCTATCAACTGGTGTTATCAACAGGGAGACATTTAAAGAACAGTGCTATGGCCATTGATCGAAACGATTTCCTGAGACGGTACACTCTTTATGCATTTAATCTGACACCTATCGAGGATAATAGTCAGCATCTATCATTGATCAAGAGTGGTAACATACGCCTGGAGACACGTTTCAGGAACCCGCTGCCTAATACCATCAATCTAATAATTTATGCGGTATATGATAGTATGATTGAAGTGTCCCATCGCAGACAGGTTTTAGTTGATTACTATTAAGCATCATGAATACTGTGGAACTGACAGCCAGGTGTTTTGGCTTGTGATAAACTGCCCCAGCAACCTCTACAAATAAGACCTAGTGCTATGATAATTAACACACACCCCTCTGACCAGCCTGGAGAGCATTGGCTGGCAGTTTATATATTGGAGAGAGTTGGGTGTTTTTTTGACAGTTTTGGAAATGCTCCAAATCATTCAATATTTCCTAAATCGATTTATGACTTTTTAAACATGTCATGTGACGAGATACATTTATCAGACAAACAAGTTCAGGATGTCACATCGGTCACATGTGGTGAACACTGTATCTACTTCTTAAATCACATGTGTAGAAGCATCACCTATGATATGTTGATATCTAAATATTCTTCTAATCTGTTTAAAAATGACACAATGGTAACACGTTTTGTGAAAAAGTTGCAACCATGTGTGTGTTCATAATGTGTTTAGTTGTGTTCAACATGTTCAGACAATTGTGTAAGATTGTGCAAGTCAATAAAATGTTGGTCAAATAAATTATCAGAGTTCATGTATCATTACAATCATTTTTATTTAGTCAAGCAAGGGGTTTTAGTCAAACAATAACATAGTCTGTGGTGGTAGCGATGGTTGATAATGACACTTTTACGGGCGACTATGGCAAGAACCCATTCAATTTTAAGAATTATAATCTAGAATATCTGGCAATATATGTTGACGGTGTCCAGTTCCCCACCAAACCATTACAACCGGACTTCCCTAATGGTTGCGTGACTCGTGAATTCTATCAACTGGTGTTATCAACAGGGAGACATTTAAAGAACAGTGCTATGGCCATTGATCGAAACGATTTCCTGAGACGGTACACTCTTTATGCATTTAATCTGACACCTGACGAGGATAATAGTCAGCATCTATCATTGATCAAGAGTGGTAACATACGCCTGGAGACACGTTTCAGGAACCCGCTGCCTAATACCATCAATCTAATAATTTATGCGGTATATGATAGTATGATTGAAGTGTCCCATCGCAGACAGGTTTTAGTTGATTACTATTAAGCATCATGAATACTGTGGAACTGACAGCCAGGTGTTTTGGCTTGTGATAAACTGCCCCAGCAACCTCTACAAATAAGACCTAGTGCTATGATAATTAACACAAACCCCTCTGACCAGCCTGGAGAGCATTGGCTGGCAGTTTATATATTGGAGAGAGTTGGGTGTTTTTTTGACAGTTTTGGAAATGCTCCAAATCATTCAATATTTCCTAAATCGATTTATGACTTTTTAAACATGTCATGTGACGAGATACATTTATCAGACAAACAAGTTCAGGATGTCACATCGGTCACATGTGGTGAACACTGTATCTACTTCTTAAATCACATGTGTAGAAGCATCACCTATGATATGTTGATATCTAAATATTCTTCTAATCTGTTTAAAAATGACACAATGGTAACACGTTTTGTGAAAAAGTTGCAACCGTGTGTGTGTTCATAATGTGTTTAGTTGTGTTCAACATGTTCAGACAATTGTGTAAGATTGTGCAAGTCAATAAAATGTTGGTCAAATAAATTATCAGAGTTCATGTATCATTACAATCATTTTTATTTAGTCAAGCAAGGGGTTTTAGTCAAACAATAACATAGTCTGTGGTGGTAGCGATGGTTGATAATGACACTTTTACGGGCGACTATGGCAAGAACCCATTCAATTTTAAGAATTATAATCTAGAATATCTGGCAATATATGTTGACGGTGTCCAGTTCCCCACCAAACCATTACAACCGGACTTCCCTAATGGTTGCGTGACTCGTGAATTCTATCAACTGGTGTTATCAACAGGGAGACATTTAAAGAACAGTGCTATGGCCATTGATCGAAACGATTTCCTGAGACGGTACACTCTTTATGCATTTAATCTGACACCTGACGAGGATAATAGTCAGCATCTATCATTGATCAAGAGTGGTAACATACGCCTGGAGACACGTTTCAGGAACCCGCTGCCTAATACCATCAATCTAATAATTTATGCGGTATATGATAGTATGATTGAAGTGTCCCATCGCAGACAGGTTTTAGTTGATTACTATTAAGCATCATGAATACTGTGGAACTGACAGCCAGGTGTTTTGGCTTGTGATAAACTGCCCCAGCAACCTCTACAAATAAGACCTAGTGCTATGATAATTAACACACACCCCTCTGACCAGCCTGGAGAGCATTGGCTGGCAGTTTATATATTGGAGAGAGTTGGGTGTTTTTTTGACAGTTTTGGAAATGCTCCAAATCATTCAATATTTCCTAAATCGATTTATGACTTTTTAAACATGTCATGTGACGAGATACATTTATCAGACAAACAAGTTCAGGATGTCACATCGGTCACATGTGGTGAACACTGTATCTACTTCTTAAATCACATGTGTAGAAGCATCACCTATGATATGTTGATATCTAAATATTCTTCTAATCTGTTTAAAAATGACACAATGGTAACACGTTTTGTGAAAAAGTTGCAACCGTGTGTGTGTTCATAATGTGTTTAGTTGTGTTCAACATGTTCAGACAATTGTGTAAGATTGTGCAAGTCAATAAAATGTTGGTCAAATAAATTATCAGAGTTCATGTATCATTACAATCATTTTTATTTAGTCAAGCAAGGGGTTTTAGTCAAACAATAACATAGTCTGTGGTGGTAGCGATGGTTGATAATGACACTTTTACGGGCGACTATGGCAAGAACCCATTCAATTTTAAGAATTATAATCTAGAATATCTGGCAATATATGTTGACGGTGTCCAGTTCCCCACCAAACCATTACAACCGGACTTCCCTAATGGTTGCGTGACTCGTGAATTCTATCAACTGGTGTTATCAACAGGGAGACATTTAAAGAACAGTGCTATGGCCATTGATCGAAACGATTTCCTGAGACGGTACACTCTTTATGCATTTAATCTGACACCTGACGAGGATAATAGTCAGCATCTATCATTGATCAAGAGTGGTAACATACGCCTGGAGACACGTTTCAGGAACCCGCTGCCTAATACCATCAATCTAATAATTTATGCGGTATATGATAGTATGATTGAAGTGTCCCATCGCAGAGAGGTTTTAGTTGATTACTATTAAGCATCATGAATACTGTGGAACTGACAGCCAGGTGTTTTGGCTTGTGATAAACTGCCCCAGCAACCTCTACAAATAAGACCTAGTGCTATGATAATTAACACACACCCCTCTGACCAGCCTGGAGAGCATTGGCTGGCAGTTTATATATTGGAGAGAGTTGGGTGTTTTTTTGACAGTTTTGGAAATGCTCCAAATCATTCAATATTTCCTAAATCGATTTATGACTTTTTAAACATGTCATGTGACGAGATACATTTATCAGACAAACAAGTTCAGGATGTCACATCGGTCACATGTGGTGAACACTGTATCTACTTCTTAAATCACATGTGTAGAAGCATCACCTATGATATGTTGATATCTAAATATTCTTCTAATCTGTTTAAAAATGACACAATGGTAACACGTTTTGTGAAAAAGTTGCAACCGTGTGTGTGTTCATAATGTGTTTAGTTGTGTTCAACATGTTCAGACAATTGTGTAAGATTGTGCAAGTCAATAAAATGTTGGTCAAATAAATTATCAGAGTTCATGTATCATTACAATCATTTTTATTTAGTCAAGCAAGGGGTTTTAGTCAAACAATAACATAGTCTGTGGTGGTAACGATGGTTGATAATGACACTTTTACGGGCGACTATGGCAAGAACCCATTCAATTTTAAGAATTATAATCTAGAATATCTGGCAATATATGTTGACGGTGTCCAGTTCCCCACCAAACCATTACAACCGGACTTCCCTAATGGTTGCGTGACTCGTGAATTCTATCAACTGGTGTTATCAACAGGGAGACATTTAAAGAACAGTGCTATGGCCATTGATCGAAACGATTTCCTGAGACGGTACACTCTTTATGCATTTAATCTGACACCTGACGAGGATAATAGTCAGCATCTATCATTGATCAAGAGTGGTAACATACGCCTGGAGACACGTTTCAGGAACCCGCTGCCTAATACCATCAATCTAATAATTTATGCGGTATATGATAGTATGATTGAAGTGTCCCATCGCAGACAGGTTTTAGTTGATTACTATTAAGCATCATGAATACTGTGGAACTGACAGCCAGGTGTTTTGGCTTGTGATAAACTGCCCCAGCAACCTCTACAAATAAGACCTAGTGCTATGATAATTAACACACACCCCTCTGACCAGCCTGGAGAGCATTGGCTGGCAGTTTATATATTGGAGAGAGTTGGGTGTTTTTTTGACAGTTTTGGAAATGCTCCAAATCATTCAATATTTCCTAAATCGATTTATGACTTTTTAAACATGTCATGTGACGAGATACATTTATCAGACAAACAAGTTCAGGATGTCACATCGGTCACATGTGGTGAACACTGTATCTACTTCTTAAATCACATGTGTAGAAGCATCACCTATGATATGTTGATATCTAAATATTCTTCTAATCTGTTTAAAAATGACACAATGGTAACACGTTTTGTGAAAAAGTTGCAACCGTGTGTGTGTTCATAATGTGTTTAGTTGTGTTCAACATGTTCAGACAATTGTGTAAGATTGTGCAAGTCAATAAAATGTTGGTCAAATAAATTATCAGAGTTCATGTATCATTACAATCATTTTTATTTAGTCAAGCAAGGGGTTTTAGTCAAACAATAACATAGTCTGTGGTGGTAGCGATGGTTGATAATGACACTTTTACGGGCGACTATGGCAAGAACCCATTCAATTTTAAGAATTATAATCTAGAATATCTGGCAATATATGTTGACGGTGTCCAGTTCCCCACCAAACCATTACAACCGGACTTCCCTAATGGTTGCGTGACTCGTGAATTCTATCAACTGGTGTTATCAACAGGGAGACATTTAAAGAACAGTGCTATGGCCATTGATCGAAACGATTTCCTGAGACGGTACACTCTTTATGCATTTAATCTGACACCTGACGAGGATAATAGTCAGCATCTATCATTGATCAAGAGTGGTAACATACGCCTGGAGACACGTTTCAGGAACCCGCTGCCTAATACCATCAATCTAATAATTTATGCGGTATATGATAGTATGATTGAAGTGTCCCATCGCAGACAGGTTTTAGTTGATTACTATTAAGCATCATGAATACTGTGGAACTGACAGCCAGGTGTTTTGGCTTGTGATAAACTGCCCCAGCAACCTCTACAAATAAGACCTAGTGCTATGATAATTAACACACACCCCTCTGACCAGCCTGGAGAGCATTGGCTGGCAGTTTATATATTGGAGAGAGTTGGGTGTTTTTTTGACAGTTTTGGAAATGCTCCAAATCATTCAATATTTCCTAAATCGATTTATGACTTTTTAAACATGTCATGTGACGAGATACATTTATCAGACAAACAAGTTCAGGATGTCACATCGGTCACATGTGGTGAACACTGTATCTACTTCTTAAATCACATGTGTAGAAGCATCACCTATGATATGTTGATATCTAAATATTCTTCTAATCTGTTTAAAAATGACACAATGGTAACACGTTTTGTGAAAAAGTTGCAACCGTGTGTGTGTTCATAATGTGTTTAGTTGTGTTCAACATGTTCAGACAATTGTGTAAGATTGTGCAAGTCAATAAAATGTTGGTCAAATAAATTATCAGAGTTCATGTATCATTACAATCATTTTTATTTAGTCAAGCAAGGGGTTTTAGTCAAACAATAACATAGTCTGTGGTGGTAGCGATGGTTGATAATGACACTTTTACGGGCGACTATGGCAAGAACCCATTCAATTTTAAGAATTATAATCTAGAATATCTGGCAATATATGTTGACGGTGTCCAGTTCCCCACCAAACCATTACAACCGGACTTCCCTAATGGTTGCGTGACTCGTGAATTCTATCAACTGGTGTTATCAACAGGGAGACATTTAAAGAACAGTGCTATGGCCATTGATCGAAACGATTTCCTGAGACGGTACACTCTTTATGCATTTAATCTGACACCTGACGAGGATAATAGTCAGCATCTATCATTGATCAAGAGTGGTAACATACGCCTGGAGACACGTTTCAGGAACCCGCTGCCTAATACCATCAATCTAATAATTTATGCGGTATATGATAGTATGATTGAAGTGTCCCATCGCAGACAGGTTTTAGTTGATTACTATTAAGCATCATGAATACTGTGGAACTGACAGCCAGGTGTTTTGGCTTGTGATAAACTGCCCCAGCAACCTCTACAAATAAGACCTAGTGCTATGATAATTAACACACACCCCTCTGACCAGCCTGGAGAGCATTGGCTGGCAGTTTATATATTGGAGAGAGTTGGGTGTTTTTTTGACAGTTTTGGAAATGCTCCAAATCATTCAATATTTCCTAAATCGATTTATGACTTTTTAAACATGTCATGTGACGAGATACATTTATCAGACAAACAAGTTCAGGATGTCACATCGGTCACATGTGGTGAACACTGTATCTACTTCTTAAATCACATGTGTAGAAGCATCACCTATGATATGTTGATATCTAAATATTCTTCTAATCTGTTTAAAAATGACACAATGGTAACACGTTTTGTGAAAAAGTTGCAACCGTGTGTGTGTTCATAATGTGTTTAGTTGTGTTCAACATGTTCAGACAATTGTGTAAGATTGTGCAAGTCAATAAAATGTTGGTCAAATAAATTATCAGAGTTCATGTATCATTACAATCATTTTTATTTAGTCAAGCAAGGGGTTTTAGTCAAACAATAACACAGTCTGTGGTGGTAGCGATGGTTGATAATGACACTTTTACGGGCGACTATGGCAAGAACCCATTCAATTTTAAGAATTATAATCTAGAATATCTGGCAATATATGTTGACGGTGTCCAGTTCCCCACCAAACCATTACAACCGGACTTCCCTAATGGTTGCGTGACTCGTGAATTCTATCAACTGGTGTTATCAACAGGGAGACATTTAAAGAACAGTGCTATGGCCATTGATCGAAACGATTTCCTGAGACGGTACACTCTTTATGCATTTAATCTGACACCTGACGAGGATAATAGTCAGCATCTATCATTGATCAAGAGTGGTAACATACGCCTGGAGACACGTTTCAGGAACCCGCTGCCTAATACCATCAATCTAATAATTTATGCGGTATATGATAGTATGATTGAAGTGTCCCATCGCAGACAGGTTTTAGTTGATTACTATTAAGCATCATGAATACTGTGGAACTGACAGCCAGGTGTTTTGGCTTGTGATAAACTGCCCCAGCAACCTCTACAAATAAGACCTAGTGCTATGATAATTAACACACACCCCTCTGACCAGCCTGGAGAGCATTGGCTGGCAGTTTATATATTGGAGAGAGTTGGGTGTTTTTTTGACAGTTTTGGAAATGCTCCAAATCATTCAATATTTCCTAAATCGATTTATGACTTTTTAAACATGTCATGTGACGAGATACATTTATCAGACAAACAAGTTCAGGATGTCACATCGGTCACATGTGGTGAACACTGTATCTACTTCTTAAATCACATGTGTAGAAGCATCACCTATGATATGTTGATATCTAAATATTCTTCTAATCTGTTTAAAAATGACACAATGGTAACACGTTTTGTGAAAAAGTTGCAACCGTGTGTGTGTTCATAATGTGTTTAGTTGTGTTCAACATGTTCAGACAATTGTGTAAGATTGTGCAAGTCAATAAAATGTTGGTCAAATAAATTATCAGAGTTCATGTATCATTACAATCATTTTTATTTAGTCAAGCAAGGGGTTTTAGTCAAACAATAACATAGTCTGTGGTGGTAGCGATGGTTGATAATGACACTTTTACGGGCGACTATGGCAAGAACCCATTCAATTTTAAGAATTATAATCTAGAATATCTGGCAATATATGTTGACGGTGTCCAGTTCCCCACCAAACCATTACAACCGGACTTCCCTAATGGTTGCGTGACTCGTGAATTCTATCAACTGGTGTTATCAACAGGGAGACATTTAAAGAACAGTGCTATGGCCATTGATCGAAACGATTTCCTGAGACGGTACACTCTTTATGCATTTAATCTGACACCTGACGAGGATAATAGTCAGCATCTATCATTGATCAAGAGTGGTAACATACGCCTGGAGACACGTTTCAGGAACCCGCTGCCTAATACCATCAATCTAATAATTTATGCGGTATATGATAGTATGATTGAAGTGTCCCATCGCAGACAGGTTTTAGTTGATTACTATTAAGCATCATGAATACTGTGGAACTGACAGCCAGGTGTTTTGGCTTGTGATAAACTGCCCCAGCAACCTCTACAAATAAGACCTAGTGCTATGATAATTAACACACACCCCTCTGACCAGCCTGGAGAGCATTGGCTGGCAGTTTATATATTGGAGAGAGTTGGGTGTTTTTTTGACAGTTTTGGAAATGCTCCAAATCATTCAATATTTCCTAAATCGATTTATGACTTTTTAAACATGTCATGTGACGAGATACATTTATCAGACAAACAAGTTCAGGATGTCACATCGGTCACATGTGGTGAACACTGTATCTACTTCTTAAATCACATGTGTAGAAGCATCACCTATGATATGTTGATATCTAAATATTCTTCTAATCTGTTTAAAAATGACACAATGGTAACACGTTTTGTGAAAAAGTTGCAACCGTGTGTGTGTTCATAATGTGTTTAGTTGTGTTCAACATGTTCAGACAATTGTGTAAGATTGTGCAAGTCAATAAAATGTTGGTCAAATAAATTATCAGAGTTCATGTATCATTACAATCATTTTTATTTAGTCAAGCAAGGGGTTTTAGTCAAACAATAACATAGTCTGTGGTGGTAGCGATGGTTGATAATGACACTTTTACGGGCGACTATGGCAAGAACCCATTCAATTTTAAGAATTATAATCTAGAATATCTGGCAATATATGTTGACGGTGTCCAGTTCCCCACCAAACCATTACAACCGGACTTCCCTAATGGTTGCGTGACTCGTGAATTCTATCAACTGGTGTTATCAACAGGGAGACATTTAAAGAACAGTGCTATGGCCATTGATCGAAACGATTTCCTGAGACGGTACACTCTTTATGCATTTAATCTGACACCTGACGAGGATAATAGTCAGCATCTATCATTGATCAAGAGTGGTAACATACGCCTGGAGACACGTTTCAGGAACCCGCTGCCTAATACCATCAATCTAATAATTTATGCGGTATATGATAGTATGATTGAAGTGTCCCATCGCAGACAGGTTTTAGTTGATTACTATTAAGCATCATGAATACTGTGGAACTGACAGCCAGGTGTTTTGGCTTGTGATAAACTGCCCCAGCAACCTCTACAAATAAGACCTAGTGCTATGATAATTAACACACACCCCTCTGACCAGCCTGGAGAGCATTGGCTGGCAGTTTATATATTGGAGAGAGTTGGGTGTTTTTTTGACAGTTTTGGAAATGCTCCAAATCATTCAATATTTCCTAAATCGATTTATGACTTTTTAAACATGTCATGTGACGAGATACATTTATCAGACAAACAAGTTCAGGATGTCACATCGGTCACATGTGGTGAACACTGTATCTACTTCTTAAATCACATGTGTAGAAGCATCACCTATGATATGTTGATATCTAAATATTCTTCTAATCTGTTTAAAAATGACACAATGGTAACACGTTTTGTGAAAAAGTTGCAACCGTGTGTGTGTTCATAATGTGTTTAGTTGTGTTCAACATGTTCAGACAATTGTGTAAGATTGTGCAAGTCAATAAAATGTTGGTCAAATAAATTATCAGAGTTCATGTATCATTACAATCATTTTTATTTAGTCAAGCAAGGGGTTTTAATCAAACAATAACATAGTCTGTGGTGGTAGCGATGGTTGATAATGACACTTTTACGGGCGACTATGGCAAGAACCCATTCAATTTTAAGAATTATAATCTAGAATATCTGGCAATATATGTTGACGGTGTCCAGTTCCCCACCAAACCATTACAACCGGACTTCCCTAATGGTTGCGTGACTCGTGAATTCTATCAACTGGTGTTATCAACAGGGAGACATTTAAAGAACAGTGCTATGGCCATTGATCGAAACGATTTCCTGAGACGGTACACTCTTTATGCATTTAATCTGACACCTGACGAGGATAATAGTCAGCATCTATCATTGATCAAGAGTGGTAACATACGCCTGGAGACACGTTTCAGGAACCCGCTGCCTAATACCATCAATCTAATAATTTATGCGGTATATGATAGTATGATTGAAGTGTCCCATCGCAGACAGGTTTTAGTTGATTACTATTAAGCATCATGAATACTGTGGAACTGACAGCCAGGTGTTTTGGCTTGTGATAAACTGCCCCAGCAACCTCTACAAATAAGACCTAGTGCTATGATAATTAACACACACCCCTCTGACCAGCCTGGAGAGCATTGGCTGGCAGTTTATATATTGGAGAGAGTTGGGTGTTTTTTTGACAGTTTTGGAAATGCTCCAAATCATTCAATATTTCCTAAATCGATTTATGACTTTTTAAACATGTCATGTGACGAGATACATTTATCAGACAAACAAGTTCAGGATGTCACATCGGTCACATGTGGTGAACACTGTATCTACTTCTTAAATCACATGTGTAGAAGCATCACCTATGATATGTTGATATCTAAATATTCTTCTAATCTGTTTAAAAATGACACAATGGTAACACGTTTTGTGAAAAAGTTGCAACCGTGTGTGTGTTCATAATGTGTTTAGTTGTGTTCAACATGTTCAGACAATTGTGTAAGATTGTGCAAGTCAATAAAATGTTGGTCAAATAAATTATCAGAGTTCATGTATCATTACAATCATTTTTATTTAGTCAAGCAAGGGGTTTTAGTCAAACAATAACATAGTCTGTGGTGGTAGCGATGGTTGATAATGACACTTTTACGGGCGACTATGGCAAGAACCCATTCAATTTTAAGAATTATAATCTAGAATATCTGGCAATATTTGTTGACGGTGTCCAGTTCCCCACCAAACCATTACAACCGGACTTCCCTAATGGTTGCGTGACTCGTGAATTCTATCAACTGGTGTTATCAACAGGGAGACATTTAAAGAACAGTGCTATGGCCATTGATCGAAACGATTTCCTGAGACGGTACACTCTTTATGCATTTAATCTGACACCTGACGAGGATAATAGTCAGCATCTATCATTGATCAAGAGTGGTAACATACGCCTGGAGACACGTTTCAGGAACCCGCTGCCTAATACCATCAATCTAATAATTTATGCGGTATATGATAGTATGATTGAAGTGTCCCATCGCAGACAGGTTTTAGTTGATTACTATTAAGCATCATGAATACTGTGGAACTGACAGCCAGGTGTTTTGGCTTGTGATAAACTGCCCCAGCAACCTCTACAAATAAGACCTAGTGCTATGATAATTAACACACACCCCTCTGACCAGCCTGGAGAGCATTGGCTGGCAGTTTATATATTGGAGAGAGTTGGGTGTTTTTTTGACAGTTTTGGAAATGCTCCAAATCATTCAATATTTCCTAAATCGATTTATGACTTTTTAAACATGTCATGTGACGAGATACATTTATCAGACAAACAAGTTCAGGATGTCACATCGGTCACATGTGGTGAACACTGTATCTACTTCT
The DNA here is from genome assembly GCF_963989245.1 of Nansenia antarctica. Taxonomy (NCBI): domain Eukaryota; kingdom Metazoa; phylum Chordata; class Actinopteri; order Argentiniformes; family Microstomatidae; genus Nansenia; species Nansenia antarctica. Next base: position 82,355,037 of record NC_137674.1, read on the forward strand.
TAAATCACATGTGTAGAAGCATCACCTATGATATGTTGATATCTAAATATTCTTCTAATCTGTTTAAAAATGACACAATGGTAACACGTTTTGTGAAAAAGTTGCAACCGTGTGTGTGTTCATAATGTGTTTAGTTGTGTTCAACATGTTCAGACAATTGTGTAAGATTGTGCAAGTCAATAAAATGTTGGTCAAATAAATTATCAGAGTTCATGTATCATTACAATCATTTTTATTTAGTCAAGCAAGGGGTTTTAGTCAAACAATAACATAGTCTGTGGTGGTAGCGATGGTTGATAATGACACTTTTACGGGCGACTATGGCAAGAACCCATTCAATTTTAAGAATTATAATCTAGAATATCTGGCAATATATGTTGACGGTGTCCAGTTCCCCACCAAACCATTACAACCGGACTTCCCTAATGGTTGCGTGACTCGTGAATTCTATCAACTGGTGTTATCAACAGGGAGACATTTAAAGAACAGTGCTATGGCCATTGATCGAAACGATTTCCTGAGACGGTACACTCTTTATGCATTTAATCTGACACCTGACGAGGATAATAGTCAGCATCTATCATTGATCAAGAGTGGTAACATACGCCTGGAGACACGTTTCAGGAACCCGCTGCCTAATACCATCAATCTAATAATTTATGCGGTATATGATAGTATGATTGAAGTGTCCCATCGCAGACAGGTTTTAGTTGATTACTATTAAGCATCATGAATACTGTGGAACTGACAGCCAGGTGTTTTGGCTTGTGATAAACTGCCCCAGCAACCTCTACAAATAAGACCTAGTGCTATGATAATTAACACACACCCCTCTGACCAGCCTGGAGAGCATTGGCTGGCAGTTTATATATTGGAGAGAGTTGGGTGTTTTTTTGACAGTTTTGGAAATGCTCCAAATCATTCAATATTTCCTAAATCGATTTATGACTTTTTAAACATGTCATGTGACGAGATACATTTATCAGACAAACAAGTTCAGGATGTCACATCGGTCACATGTGGTGAACACTGTATCTACTTCTTAAATCACATGTGTAGAAGCATCACCTATGATATGTTGATATCTAAATATTCTTCTAATCTGTTTAAAAATGACACAATGGTAACACGTTTTGTGAAAAAGTTGCAACCGTGTGTGTGTTCATAATGTGTTTAGTTGTGTTCAACATGTTCAGACAATTGTGTAAGATTGTGCAAGTCAATAAAATGTTGGTCAAATAAATTATCAGAGTTCATGTATCATTACAATCATTTTTATTTAGTCAAGCAAGGGGTTTTAGTCAAACAATAACATAGTCTGTGGTGGTAGCGATGGTTGATAATGACACTTTTACGGGCGACTATGGCAAGAACCCATTCAATTTTAAGAATTATAATCTAGAATATCTGGCAATATATGTTGACGGTGTCCAGTTCCCCACCAAACCATTACAACCGGACTTCCCTAATGGTTGCGTGACTCGTGAATTCTATCAACTGGTGTTATCAACAGGGAGACATTTAAAGAACAGTGCTATGGCCATTGATCGAAACGATTTCCTGAGACGGTACACTCTTTATGCATTTAATCTGACACCTGACGAGGATAATAGTCAGCATCTATCATTGATCAAGAGTGGTAACATACGCCTGGAGACACGTTTCAGGAACCCGCTGCCTAATACCATCAATCTAATAATTTATGCGGTATATGATAGTATGATTGAAGTGTCCCATCGCAGACAGGTTTTAGTTGATTACTATTAAGCATCATGAATACTGTGGAACTGACAGCCAGGTGTTTTGGCTTGTGATAAACTGCCCCAGCAACCTCTACAAATAAGACCTAGTGCTATGATAATTAACACACACCCCTCTGACCAGCCTGGAGAGCATTGGCTGGCAGTTTATATATTGGAGAGAGTTGGGTGTTTTTTTGACAGTTTTGGAAATGCTCCAAATCATTCAATATTTCCTAAATCGATTTATGACTTTTTAAACATGTCATGTGACGAGATACATTTATCAGACAAACAAGTTCAGGATGTCACATCGGTCACATGTGGTGAACACTGTATCTACTTCTTAAATCACATGTGTAGAAGCATCACCTATGATATGTTGATATCTAAATATTCTTCTAATCTGTTTAAAAATGACACAATGGTAACACGTTTTGTGAAAAAGTTGCAACCGTGTGTGTGTTCATAATGTGTTTAGTTGTGTTCAACATGTTCAGACAATTGTGTAAGATTGTGCAAGTCAATAAAATGTTGGTCAAATAAATTATCAGAGTTCATGTATCATTACAATCATTTTTATTTAGTCAAGCAAGGGGTTTTAGTCAAACAATAACATAGTCTGTGGTGGTAGCGATGGTTGATAATGACACTTTTACGGGCGACTATGGCAAGAACCCATTCAATTTTAAGAATTATAATCTAGAATATCTGGCAATATATGTTGACGGTGTCCAGTTCCCCACCAAACCATTACAACCGGACTTCCCTAATGGTTGCGTGACTCGTGAATTCTATCAACTGGTGTTATCAACAGGGAGACATTTAAAGAACAGTGCTATGGCCATTGATCGAAACGATTTCCTGAGACGGTACACTCTTTATGCATTTAATCTGACACCTGACGAGGATAATAGTCAGCATCTATCATTGATCAAGAGTGGTAACATACGCCTGGAGACACGTTTCAGGAACCCGCTGCCTAATACCATCAATCTAATAATTTATGCGGTATATGATAGTATGATTGAAGTGTCCCATCGCAGACAGGTTTTAGTTGATTACTATTAAGCATCATGAATACTGTGGAACTGACAGCCAGGTGTTTTGGCTTGTGATAAACTGCCCCAGCAACCTCTACAAATAAGACCTAGTGCTATGATAATTAACACACACCCCTCTGACCAGCCTGGAGAGCATTGGCTGGCAGTTTATATATTGGAGAGAGTTGGGTGTTTTTTTGACAGTTTTGGAAATGCTCCAAATCATTCAATATTTCCTAAATCGATTTATGACTTTTTAAACATGTCATGTGACGAGATACATTTATCAGACAAACAAGTTCAGGATGTCACATCGGTCACATGTGGTGAACACTGTATCTACTTCTTAAATCACATGTGTAGAAGCATCACCTATGATATGTTGATATCTAAATATTCTTCTAATCTGTTTAAAAATGACACAATGGTAACACGTTTTGTGAAAAAGTTGCAACCGTGTGTGTGTTCATAATGTGTTTAGTTGTGTTCAACATGTTCAGACAATTGTGTAAGATTGTGCAAGTCAATAAAATGTTGGTCAAATAAATTATCAGAGTTCATGTATCATTACAATCATTTTTATTTAGTCAAGCAAGGGGTTTTAGTCAAACAATAACATAGTCTGTGGTGGTAGCGATGGTTGATAATGACACTTTTACGGGCGACTATGGCAAGAACCCATTCAATTTTAAGAATTATAATCTAGAATATCTGGCAATATATGTTGACGGTGTCCAGTTCCCCACCAAACCATTACAACCGGACTTCCCTAATGGTTGCGTGACTCGTGAATTCTATCAACTGGTGTTATCAACAGGGAGACATTTAAAGAACAGTGCTATGGCCATTGATCGAAACGATTTCCTGAGACGGTACACTCTTTATGCATTTAATCTGACACCTGACGAGGATAATAGTCAGCATCTATCATTGATCAAGAGTGGTAACATACGCCTGGAGACACGTTTCAGGAACCCGCTGCCTAATACCATCAATCTAATAATTTATGCGGTATATGATAGTATGATTGAAGTGTCCCATCGCAGACAGGTTTTAGTTGATTACTATTAAGCATCATGAATACTGTGGAACTGACAGCCAGGTGTTTTGGCTTGTGATAAACTGCCCCAGCAACCTCTACAAATAAGACCTAGTGCTATGATAATTAACACACACCCCTCTGACCAGCCTGGAGAGCATTGGCTGGCAGTTTATATATTGGAGAGAGTTGGGTGTTTTTTTGACAGTTTTGGAAATGCTCCAAATCATTCAATATTTCCTAAATCGATTTATGACTTTTTAAACATGTCATGTGACGAGATACATTTATCAGACAAACAAGTTCAGGATGTCACATCGGTCACATGTGGTGAACACTGTATCTACTTCTTAAATCACATGTGTAGAAGCATCACCTATGATATGTTGATATCTAAATATTCTTCTAATCTGTTTAAAAATGACACAATGGTAACACGTTTTGTGAAAAAGTTGCAACCGTGTGTGTGTTCATAATGTGTTTAGTTGTGTTCAACATGTTCAGACAATTGTGTAAGATTGTGCAAGTCAATAAAATGTTGGTCAAATAAATTATCAGAGTTCATGTATCATTACAATCATTTTTATTTAGTCAAGCAAGGGGTTTTAGTCAAACAATAACATAGTCTGTGGTGGTAGCGATGGTTGATAATGACACTTTTACGGGCGACTATGGCAAGAACCCATTCAATTTTAAGAATTATAATCTAGAATATCTGGCAATATATGTTGACGGTGTCCAGTTCCCCACCAAACCATTACAACCGGACTTCCCTAATGGTTGCGTGACTCGTGAATTCTATCAACTGGTGTTATCAACAGGGAGACATTTAAAGAACAGTGCTATGGCCATTGATCGAAACGATTTCCTGAGACGGTACACTCTTTATGCATTTAATCTGACACCTGACGAGGATAATAGTCAGCATCTATCATTGATCAAGAGTGGTAACATACGCCTGGAGACACGTTTCAGGAACCCGCTGCCTAATACCATCAATCTAATAATTTATGCGGTATATGATAGTATGATTGAAGTGTCCCATCGCAGACAGGTTTTAGTTGATTACTATTAAGCATCATGAATACTGTGGAACTGACAGCCAGGTGTTTTGGCTTGTGATAAACTGCCCCAGCAACCTCTACAAATAAGACCTAGTGCTATGATAATTAACACACACCCCTCTGACCAGCCTGGAGAGCATTGGCTGGCAGTTTATATATTGGAGAGAGTTGGGTGTTTTTTTGACAGTTTTGGAAATGCTCCAAATCATTCAATATTTCCTAAATCGATTTATGACTTTTTAAACATGTCATGTGACGAGATACATTTATCAGACAAACAAGTTCAGGATGTCACATCGGTCACATGTGGTGAACACTGTATCTACTTCTTAAATCACATGTGTAGAAGCATCACCTATGATATGTTGATATCTAAATATTCTTCTAATCTGTTTAAAAATGACACAATGGTAACACGTTTTGTGAAAAAGTTGCAACCGTGTGTGTGTTCATAATGTGTTTAGTTGTGTTCAACATGTTCAGACAATTGTGTAAGATTGTGCAAGTCAATAAAATGTTGGTCAAATAAATTATCAGAGTTCATGTATCATTACAATCATTTTTATTTAGTCAAGCAAGGGGTTTTAGTCAAACAATAACATAGTCTGTGGTGGTAGCGATGGTTGATAATGACACTTTTACGGGCGACTATGGCAAGAACCCATTCAATTTTAAGAATTATAATCTAGAATATCTGGCAATATATGTTGACGGTGTCCAGTTCCCCACCAAACCATTACAACCGGACTTCCCTAATGGTTGCGTGACTCGTGAATTCTATCAACTGGTGTTATCAACAGGGAGACATTTAAAGAACAGTGCTATGGCCATTGATCGAAACGATTTCCTGAGACGGTACACTCTTTATGCATTTAATCTGACACCTGACGAGGATAATAGTCAGCATCTATCATTGATCAAGAGTGGTAACATACGCCTGGAGACACGTTTCAGGAACCCGCTGCCTAATACCGTCAATCTAATATTTTATGCGGTATATGATAGTATGATTGAAGTGTCCCATCGCAGACAGGTTTTAGTTGATTACTATTAAGCATCATGAATACTGTGGAACTGACAGCCAGGTGTTTTGGCTTGTGATAAACTGCCCCAGCAACCTCTACAAATAAGACCTAGTGCTATGATAATTAACACACACCCCTCTGACCAGCCTGGAGAGCATTGGCTGGCAGTTTATATATTGGAGAGAGTTGGGTGTTTTTTTGACAGTTTTGGAAATGCTCCAAATCATTCAATATTTCCTAAATCGATTTATGACTTTTTAAACATGTCATGTGACGAGATACATTTATCAGACAAACAAGTTCAGGATGTCACATCGGTCACATGTGGTGAACACTGTATCTACTTCTTAAATCACATGTGTAGAAGCATCACCTATGATATGTTGATATCTAAATATTCTTCTAATCTGTTTAAAAATGACACAATGGTAACACGTTTTGTGAAAAAGTTGCAACCGTGTGTGTGTTCATAATGTGTTTAGTTGTGTTCAACATGTTCAGACAATTGTGTAAGATTGTGCAAGTCAATAAAATGTTGGTCAAATAAATTATCAGAGTTCATGTATCATTACAATCATTTTTATTTAGTCAAGCAAGGGGTTTTAGTCAAACAATAACATAGTCTGTGGTGGTAGCGATGGTTGATAATGACACTTTTACGGGCGACTATGGCAAGAACCCATTCAATTTTAAGAATTATAATCTAGAATATCTGGCAATATATGTTGACGGTGTCCAGTTCCCCACCAAACCATTACAACCGGACTTCCCTAATGGTTGCGTGACTCGTGAATTCTATCAACTGGTGTTATCAACAGGGAGACATTTAAAGAACAGTGCTATGGCCATTGATCGAAACGATTTCCTGAGACGGTACACTCTTTATGCATTTAATCTGACACCTGACGAGGATAATAGTCAGCATCTATCATTGATCAAGAGTGGTAACATACGCCTGGAGACACGTTTCAGGAACCCGCTGCCTAATACCATCAATCTAATAATTTATGCGGTATATGATAGTATGATTGAAGTGTCCCATCGCAGACAGGTTTTAGTTGATTACTATTAAGCATCATGAATACTGTGGAACTGACAGCCAGGTGTTTTGGCTTGTGATAAACTGCCCCAGCAACCTCTACAAATAAGACCTAGTGCTATGATAATTAACACACACCCCTCTGACCAGCCTGGAGAGCATTGGCTGGCAGTTTATATATTGGAGAGAGTTGGGTGTTTTTTTGACAGTTTTGGAAATGCTCCAAATCATTCAATATTTCCTAAATCGATTTATGACTTTTTAAACATGTCATGTGACGAGATACATTTATCAGACAAACAAGTTCAGGATGTCACATCGGTCACATGTGGTGAACACTGTATCTACTTCTTAAATCACATGTGTAGAAGCATCACCTATGATATGTTGATATCTAAATATTCTTCTAATCTGTTTAAAAATGACACAATGGTAACACGTTTTGTGAAAAAGTTGCAACCGTGTGTGTGTTCATAATGTGTTTAGTTGTGTTCAACATGTTCAGACAATTGTGTAAGATTGTGCAAGTCAATAAAATGTTGGTCAAATAAATTATCAGAGTTCATGTATCATTACAATCATTTTTATTTAGTCAAGCAAGGGGTTTTAGTCAAACAATAACATAGTCTGTGGTGGTAGCGATGGTTGATAATGACACTTTTACGGGCGACTATGGCAAGAACCCATTCAATTTTAAGAATTATAATCTAGAATATCTGGCAATATATGTTGACGGTGTCCAGTTCCCCACCAAACCATTACAACCGGACTTCCCTAATGGTTGCGTGACTCGTGAATTCTATCAACTGGTGTTATCAACAGGGAGACATTTAAAGAACAGTGCTATGGCCATTGATCGAAACGATTTCCTGAGACGGTACACTCTTTATGCATTTAATCTGACACCTGACGAGGATAATAGTCAGCATCTATCATTGATCAAGAGTGGTAACATACGCCTGGAGACACGTTTCAGGAACCCGCTGCCTAATACCGTCAATCTAATAATTTATGCGGTATATGATAGTATGATTGAAGTGTCCCATCGCAGACAGGTTTTAGTTGATTACTATTAAGCATCATGAATACTGTGGAACTGACAGCCAGGTGTTTTGGCTTGTGATAAACTGCCCCAGCAACCTCTACAAATAAGACCTAGTGCTATGATAATTAACACACACCCCTCTGACCAGCCTGGAGAGCATTGGCTGGCAGTTTATATATTGGAGAGAGTTGGGTGTTTTTTTGACAGTTTTGGAAATGCTCCATATCATTCAATATTTCCTAAATCGATTTATGACTTTTTAAACATGTCATGTGACGAGATACATTTATCAGACAAACAAGTTCAGGATGTCACATCGGTCACATGTGGTGAACACTGTATCTACTTCTTAAATCACATGTGTAGAAGCATCACCTATGATATGTTGATATCTAAATATTCTTCTAATCTGTTTAAAAATGACACAATGGTAACACGTTTTGTGAAAAAGTTGCAACCGTGTGTGTGTTCATAATGTGTTTAGTTGTGTTCAACATGTTCAGACAATTGTGTAAGATTGTGCAAGTCAATAAAATGTTGGTCAAATAAATTATCAGAGTTCATGTATCATTACAATCATTTTTATTTAGTCAAGCAAGGGGTTTTAGTCAAACAATAACATAGTCTGTGGTGGTAGCGATGGTTGATAATGACACTTTTACGGGCGACTATGGCAAGAACCCATTCAATTTTAAGAATTATAATCTAGAATATCTGGCAATATATGTTGACGGTGTCCAGTTCCCCACCAAACCATTACAACCGGACTTCCCTAATGGTTGCGTGACTCGTGAATTCTATCAACTGGTGTTATCAACAGGGAGACATTTAAAGAACAGTGCTATGGCCATTGATCGAAACGATTTCCTGAGACGGTACACTCTTTATGCATTTAATCTGACACCTGACGAGGATAATAGTCAGCATCTATCATTGACCAAGAGTGGTAACATACGCCTGGAGACACGTTTCAGGAACCCGCTGCCTAATACCATCAATCTAATAATTTATGCGGTATATGATAGTATGATTGAAGTGTCCCATCGCAGACAGGTTTTAGTTGATTACTATTAAGCATCATGAATACTGTGGAACTGACAGCCAGGTGTTTTGGCTTGTGATAAACTGCCCCAGCAACCTCTACAAATAAGACCTAGTGCTATGATAATTAACACACACCCCTCTGACCAGCCTGGAGAGCATTGGCTGGCAGTTTATATATTGGAGAGAGTTGGGTGTTTTTTTGACAGTTTTGGAAATGCTCCAAATCATTCAATATTTCCTAAATCGATTTATGACTTTTTAAACATGTCATGTGACGAGATACATTTATCAGACAAACAAGTTCAGGATGTCACATCGGTCACATGTGGTGAACACTGTATCTACTTCTTAAATCACATGTGTAGAAGCATCACCTATGATATGTTGATATCTAAATATTCTTCTAATCTGTTTAAAAATGACACAATGGTAACACGTTTTGTGAAAAAGTTGCAACCGTGTGTGTGTTCATAATGTGTTTAGTTGTGTTCAACATGTTCAGACAATTGTGTAAGATTGTGCAAGTCAATAAAATGTTGGTCAAATAAATTATCAGAGTTCATGTATCATTACAATCATTTTTATTTAGTCAAGCAAGGGGTTTTAGTCAAACAATAACATAGTCTGTGGTGGTAGCGATGGTTGATAATGACACTTTTACGGGCGACTATGGCAAGAACCCATTCAATTTTAAGAATTATAATCTAGAATATCTGGCAATATATGTTGACGGTGTCCAGTTCCCCACCAAACCATTACAACCGGACTTCCCTAATGGTTGCGTGACTCGTGAATTCTATCAACTGGTGTTATCAACAGGGAGACATTTAAAGAACAGTGCTATGGCCATTGATCGAAACGATTTCCTGAGACGGTACACTCTTTATGCATTTAATCTGACACCTGACGAGGATAATAGTCAGCATCTATCATTGATCAAGAGTGGTAACATACGCCTGGAGACACGTTTCAGGAACCCGCTGCCTAATACCATCAATCTAATAATTTATGCGGTATATGATAGTATGATTGAAGTGTCCCATCGCAGACAGGTTTTAGTTGATTACTATTAAGCATCATGAATACTGTGGAACTGACAGCCAGGTGTTTTGGCTTGTGATAAACTGCCCCAGCAACCTCTACAAATAAGACCTAGTGCTATGATAATTAACACACACCCCTCTGACCAGCCTGGAGAGCATTGGCTGGCAGTTTATATATTGGAGAGAGTTGGGTGTTTTTTTGACAGTTTTGGAAATGCTCCAAATCATTCAATATTTCCTAAATCGATTTATGACTTTTTAAACATGTCATGTGACGAGATACATTTATCAGACAAACAAGTTCAGGATGTCACATCGGTCACATGTGGTGAACACTGTATCTACTTCTTAAATCACATGTGTAGAAGCATCCCCTATGATATGTTGATATCTAAATATTCTTCTAATCTGTTTAAAAATGACACAATGGTAACACGTTTTGTGAAAAAGTTGCAACCGTGTGTGTGTTCATAATGTGTTTAGTTGTGTTCAACATGTTCAGACAATTGTGTAAGATTGTGCAAGTCAATAAAATGTTGGTCAAATAAATTATCAGAGTTCATGTATCATTACAATCATTTTTATTTAGTCAAGCAAGGGGTTTTAGTCAAACAATAACATAGTCTGTGGTGGTAGCGATGGTTGATAATGACACTTTTACGGGCGACTATGGCAAGAACCCATTCAATTTTAAGAATTATAATCTAGAATATCTGGCAATATATGTTGACGGTGTCCAGTTCCCCACCAAACCATTACAACCGGACTTCCCTAATGGTTGCGTGACTCGTGAATTCTATCAACTGGTGTTATCAACAGGGAGACATTTAAAGAACAGTGCTATGGCCATTGATCGAAACGATTTCCTGAGACGGTACACTCTTTATGCATTTAATCTGACACCTGACGAGGATAATAGTCAGCATCTATCATTGATCAAGAGTGGTAACATACGCCTGGAGACACGTTTCAGGAACCCGCTGCCTAATACCATCAATCTAATAATTTATGCGGTATATGATAGTATGATTGAAGTGTCCCATCGCAGACAGGTTTTAGTTGATTACTATTAAGCATCATGAATACTGTGGAACTGACAGCCAGGTGTTTTGGCTTGTGATAAACTGCCCCAGCAACCTCTACAAATAAGACCTAGTGCTATGATAATTAACACACACCCCTCTGACCAGCCTGGAGAGCATTGGCTGGCAGTTTATATATTGGAGAGAGTTGGGTGTTTTTTTGACAGTTTTGGAAATGCTCCAAATCATTCAATATTTCCTAAATCGATTTATGACTTTTTAAACATGTCATGTGACGAGATACATTTATCAGACAAACAAGTTCAGGATGTCACATCGGTCACATGTGGTGAACACTGTATCTACTTCTTAAATCACATGTGTAGAAGCATCCCCTATGATATGTTGATATCTAAATATTCTTCTAATCTGTTTAAAAATGACACAATGGTAACACGTTTTGTGAAAAAGTTGCAACCGTGTGTGTGTTCATAATGTGTTTAGTTGTGTTCAACATGTTCAGACAATTGTGTAAGATTGTGCAAGTCAATAAAATGTTGGTCAAATAAATTATCAGAGTTCATGTATCATTACAATCATTTTTATTTAGTCAAGCAAGGGGTTTTAGTCAAACAATAACATAGTCTGTGGTGGTAGCGATGGTTGATAATGACACTTTTACGGGCGACTATGGCAAGAACCCATTCAATTTTAAGAATTATAATCTAGAATATCTGGCAATATATGTTGACGGTGTCCAGTTCCCCACCAAACCATTACAACCGGACTTCCCTAATGGTTGCGTGACTCGTGAATTCTATCAACTGGTGTTATCAACAGGGAGACATTTAAAGAACAGTGCTATGGCCATTGATCGAAACGATTTCCTGAGACGGTACACTCTTTATGCATTTAATCTGACACCTGACGAGGATAATAGTCAGCATCTATCATTGATCAAGAGTGGTAACATACGCCTGGAGACACGTTTCAGGAACCCGCTGCCTAATACCATCAATCTAATAATTTATGCGGTATATGATAGTATGATTGAAGTGTCCCATCGCAGACAGGTTTTAGTTGATTACTATTAAGCATCATGAATACTGTGGAACTGACAGCCAGGTGTTTTGGCTTGTGATAAACTGCCCCAGCAACCTCTACAAATAAGACCTAGTGCTATGATAATTAACACACACCCCTCTGACCAGCCTGGAGAGCATTGGCTGGCAGTTTATATATTGGAGAGAGTTGGGTGTTTTTTTGACAGTTTTGGAAATGCTCCAAATCATTCAATATTTCCTAAATCGATTTATGACTTTTTAAACATGTCATGTGACGAGATACATTTATCAGACAAACAAGTTCAGGATGTCACATCGGTCACATGTGGTGAACACTGTATCTACTTCTTAAATCACATGTGTAGAAGCATCCCCTATGATATGTTGATATCTAAATATTCTTCTAATCTGTTTAAAAATGACACAATGGTAACACGTTTTGTGAAAAAGTTGCAACCGTGTGTGTGTGTTCATAATGTGTTTAGTTGTGTTCAACATGTTCAGACAATTGTGTAAGATTGTGCAAGTCAATAAAATGTTGGTCAAATAAATTATCAGAGTTCATGTATCATTACAATCATTTTTATTTAGTCAAGCAAGGGGTTTTAGTCAAACAATAACATAGTCTGTGGTGGTAGCGATGGTTGATAATGACACTTTTACGGGCGACTATGGCAAGAACCCATTCAATTTTAAGAATTATAATCTAGAATATCTGGCAATATATGTTGACGGTGTCCAGTTCCCCACCAAACCATTACAACCGGACTTCCCTAATGGTTGCGTGACTCGTGAATTCTATCAACTGGTGTTATCAACAGGGAGACATTTAAAGAACAGTGCTATGGCCATTGATCGAAACGATTTCCTGAGACGGTACACTCTTTATGCATTTAATCTGACACCTGACGAGGATAATAGTCAGCATCTATCATTGATCAAGAGTGGTAACATACGCCTGGAGACACGTTTCAGGAACCCGCTGCCTAATACCATCAATCTAATAATTTATGCGGTATATGATAGTATGATTGAAGTGTCCCATCGCAGACAGGTTTTAGTTGATTACTATTAAGCATCATGAATACTGTGGAACTGACAGCCAGGTGTTTTGGCTTGTGATAAACTGCCCCAGCAACCTCTACAAATAAGACCTAGTGCTATGATAATTAACACACACCCCTCTGACCAGCCTGGAGAGCATTGGCTGGCAGTTTATATATTGGAGAGAGTTGGGTGTTTTTTTGACAGTTTTGGAAATGCTCCAAATCATTCAATATTTCCTAAATCGATTTATGACTTTTTAAACATGTCATGTGACGAGATACATTTATCAGACAAACAAGTTCAGGATGTCACATCGGTCACATGTGGTGAACACTGTATCTACTTCTTAAATCACATGTGTAGAAGCATCCCCTATGATATGTTGATATCTAAATATTCTTCTAATCTGTTTAAAAATGACACAATGGTAACACGTTTTGTGAAAAAGTTGCAACCGTGTGTGTGTTCATAATGTGTTTAGTTGTGTTCAACATGTTCAGACAATTGTGTAAGATTGTGCAAGTCAATAAAATGTTGGTCAAATAAATTATCAGAGTTCATGTATCATTACAATCATTTTTATTTAGTCAAGCAAGGGGTTTTAGTCAAACAATAACATAGTCTGTGGTGGTAGCGATGGTTGATAATGACACTTTTACGGGCGACTATGGCAAGAACCCATTCAATTTTAAGAATTATAATCTAGAATATCTGGCAATATATGTTGACGGTGTCCAGTTCCCCACCAAACCATTACAACCGGACTTCCCTAATGGTTGCGTGACTCGTGAATTCTATCAACTGGTGTTATCAACAGGGAGACATTTAAAGAACAGTGCTATGGCCATTGATCGAAACGATTTCCTGAGACGGTACACTCTTTATGCATTTAATCTGACACCTGACGAGGATAATAGTCAGCATCTATCATTGATCAAGAGTGGTAACATACGCCTGGAGACACGTTTCAGGAACCCGCTGCCTAATACCATCAATCTAATAATTTATGCGGTATATGATAGTATGATTGAAGTGTCCCATCGCAGACAGGTTTTAGTTGATTACTATTAAGCATCATGAATACTGTGGAACTGACAGCCAGGTGTTTTGGCTTGTGATAAACTGCCCCAGCAACCTCTACAAATAAGACCTAGTGCTATGATAATTAACACACACCCCTCTGACCAGCCTGGAGAGCATTGGCTGGCAGTTTATATATTGGAGAGAGTTGGGTGTTTTTTTGACAGTTTTGGAAATGCTCCAAATCATTCAATATTTCCTAAATCGATTTATGACTTTTTAAACATGTCATGTGACGAGATACATTTATCAGACAAACAAGTTCAGGATGTCACATCGGTCACATGTGGTGAACACTGTATCTACTTCTTAAATCACATGTGTAGAAGCATCACCTATGATATGTTGATATCTAAATATTCTTCTAATCTGTTTAAAAATGACACAATGGTAACACGTTTTGTGAAAAAGTTGCAACCGTGTGTGTGTTCATAATGTGTTTAGTTGTGTTCAACATGTTCAGACAATTGTGTAAGATTGTGCAAGTCAATAAAATGTTGGTCAAATAAATTATCAGAGTTCATGTATCATTACAATCATTTTTATTTAGTCAAGCAAGGGGTTTTAGTCAAACAATAACATAGTCTGTGGTGGTAGCGATGGTTGATAATGACACTTTTACGGGCGACTATGGCAAGAACCCATTCAATTTTAAGAATTATAATCTAGAATATCTGGCAATATATGTTGACGGTGTCCAGTTCCCCACCAAACCATTACAACCGGACTTCCCTAATGGTTGCGTGACTCGTGAATTCTATCAACTGGTGTTATCAACAGGGAGACATTTAAAGAACAGTGCTATGGCCATTGATCGAAACGGTTTCCTGAGACGGTACACTCTTTATGCATTTAATCTGACACCTGACGAGGATAATAGTCAGCATCTATCATTGATCAAGAGTGGTAACATACGCCTGGAGACACGTTTCAGGAACCCGCTGCCTAATACCATCAATCTAATAATTTATGCGGTATATGATAGTATGATTGAAGTGTCCCATCGCAGACAGGTTTTAGTTGATTACTATTAAGCATCATGAATACTGTGGAACTGACAGCCAGGTGTTTTGGCTTGTGATAAACTGCCCCAGCAACCTCTACAAATAAGACCTAGTGCTATGATAATTAACACACACCCCTCTGACCAGCCTGGAGAGCATTGGCTGGCAGTTTATATATTGGAGAGAGTTGGGTGTTTTTTTGACAGTTTTGGAAATGCTCCAAATCATTCAATATTTCCTAAATCGATTTATGACTTTTTAAACATGTCATGTGACGAGATACATTTATCAGACAAACAAGTTCAGGATGTCACATCGGTCACATGTGGTGAACACTGTATCTACTTCTTAAATCACATGTGTAGAAGCATCACCTATGATATGTTGATATCTAAATATTCTTCTAATCTGTTTAAAAATGACACAATGGTAACACGTTTTGTGAAAAAGTTGCAACCGTGTGTGTGTTCATAATGTGTTTAGTTGTGTTCAACATGTTCAGACAATTGTGTAAGATTGTGCAAGTCAATAAAATGTTGGTCAAATAAATTATCAGAGTTCATGTATCATTACAATCATTTTTATTTAGTCAAGCAAGGGGTTTTAGTCAAACAATAACATAGTCTGTGGTGGTAGCGATGGTTGATAATGACACTTTTACGGGCGACTATGGCAAGAACCCATTCAATTTTAAGAATTATAATCTAGAATATCTGGCAATATATGTTGACGGTGTCCAGTTCCCCACCAAACCATTACAACCGGACTTCCCTAATGGTTGCGTGACTCGTGAATTCTATCAACTGGTGTTATCAACAGGGAGACATTTAAAGAACAGTGCTATGGCCATTGATCGAAACGATTTCCTGAGACGGTACACTCTTTATGCATTTAATCTGACACCTGACGAGGATAATAGTCAGCATCTATCATTGATCAAGAGTGGTAACATACGCCTGGAGACACGTTTCAGGAACCCGCTGCCTAATACCATCAATCTAATAATTTATGCGGTATATGATAGTATGATTGAAGTGTCCCATCGCAGACAGGTTTTAGTTGATTACTATTAAGCATCATGAATACTGTGGAACTGACAGCCAGGTGTTTTGGCTTGTGATAAACTGCCCCAGCAACCTCTACAAATAAGACCTAGTGCTATGATAATTAACACACACCCCTCTGACCAGCCTGGAGAGCATTGGCTGGCAGTTTATATATTGGAGAGAGTTGGGTGTTTTTTTGACAGTTTTGGAAATGCTCCAAATCATTCAATATTTCCTAAATCGATTTATGACTTTTTAAACATGTCATGTGACGAGATACATTTATCAGACAAACAAGTTCAGGATGTCACATCGGTCACATGTGGTGAACACTGTATCTACTTCTTAAATCACATGTGTAGAAGCATCACCTATGATATGTTGATATCTAAATATTCTTCTAATCTGTTTAAAAATGACACAATGGTAACACGTTTTGTGAAAAAGTTGCAACCGTGTGTGTGTTCATAATGTGTTTAGTTGTGTTCAACATGTTCAGACAATTGTGTAAGATTGTGCAAGTCAATAAAATGTTGGTCAAATAAATTATCAGAGTTCATGTATCATTACAATCATTTTTATTTAGTCAAGCAAGGGGTTTTAGTCAAACAATAACATAGTCTGTGGTGGTAGCGATGGTTGATAATGACACTTTTACGGGCGACTATGGCAAGAACCCATTCAATTTTAAGAATTATAATCTAGAATATCTGGCAATATATGTTGACGGTGTCCAGTTCCCCACCAAACCATTACAACCGGACTTCCCTAATGGTTGCGTGACTCGTGAATTCTATCAACTGGTGTTATCAACAGGGAGACATTTAAAGAACAGTGCTATGGCCATTGATCGAAACGGTTTCCTGAGACGGTACACTCTTTATGCATTTAATCTGACACCTGACGAGGATAATAGTCAGCATCTATCATTGATCAAGAGTGGTAACATACGCCTGGAGACACGTTTCAGGAACCCGCTGCCTAATACCATCAATCTAATAATTTATGCGGTATATGATAGTATGATTGAAGTGTCCCATCGCAGACAGGTTTTAGTTGATTACTATTAAGCATCATGAATACTGTGGAACTGACAGCCAGGTGTTTTGGCTTGTGATAAACTGCCCCAGCAACCTCTACAAATAAGACCTAGTGCTATGATAATTAACACACACCCCTCTGACCAGCCTGGAGAGCATTGGCTGGCAGTTTATATATTGGAGAGAGTTGGGTGTTTTTTTGACAGTTTTGGAAATGCTCCAAATCATTCAATATTTCCTAAATCGATTTATGACTTTTTAAACATGTCATGTGACGAGATACATTTATCAGACAAACAAGTTCAGGATGTCACATCGGTCACATGTGGTGAACACTGTATCTACTTCTTAAATCACATGTGTAGAAGCATCACCTATGATATGTTGATATCTAAATATTCTTCTAATCTGTTTAAAAATGACACAATGGTAACACGTTTTGTGAAAAAGTTGCAACCGTGTGTGTGTTCATAATGTGTTTAGTTGTGTTCAACATGTTCAGACAATTGTGTAAGATTGTGCAAGTCAATAAAATGTTGGTCAAATAAATTATCAGAGTTCATGTATCATTACAATCATTTTTATTTAGTCAAGCAAGGGGTTTTAGTCAAACAATAACATAGTCTGTGGTGGTAGCGATGGTTGATAATGACACTTTTACGGGCGACTATGGCAAGAACCCATTCAATTTTAAGAATTATAATCTAGAATATCTGGCAATATATGTTGACGGTGTCCAGTTCCCCACCAAACCATTACAACCGGACTTCCCTAATGGTTGCGTGACTCGTGAATTCTATCAACTGGTGTTATCAACAGGGAGACATTTAAAGAACAGTGCTATGGCCATTGATCGAAACGGTTTCCTGAGACGGTACACTCTTTATGCATTTAATCTGACACCTGACGAGGATAATAGTCAGCATCTATCATTGATCAAGAGTGGTAACATACGCCTGGAGACACGTTTCAGGAACCCGCTGCCTAATACCATCAATCTAATAATTTATGCGGTATATGATAGTATGATTGAAGTGTCCCATCGCAGACAGGTTTTAGTTGATTACTATTAAGCATCATGAATACTGTGGAACTGACAGCCAGGTGTTTTGGCTTGTGATAAACTGCCCCAGCAACCTCTACAAATAAGACCTAGTGCTATGATAATTAACACACACCCCTCTGACCAGCCTGGAGAGCATTGGCTGGCAGTTTATATATTGGAGAGAGTTGGGTGTTTTTTTGACAGTTTTGGAAATGCTCCAAATCATTCAATATTTCCTAAATCGATTTATGACTTTTTAAACATGTCATGTGACGAGATACATTTATCAGACAAACAAGTTCAGGATGTCACATCGGTCACATGTGGTGAACACTGTATCTACTTCTTAAATCACATGTGTAGAAGCATCACCTATGATATGTTGATATCTAAATATTCTTCTAATCTGTTTAAAAATGACACAATGGTAACACGTTTTGTGAAAAAGTTGCAACCGTGTGTGTGTTCATAATGTGTTTAGTTGTGTTCAACATGTTCAGACAATTGTGTAAGATTGTGCAAGTCAATAAAATGTTGGTCAAATAAATTATCAGAGTTCATGTATCATTACAATCATTTTTATTTAGTCAAGCAAGGGGTTTTAGTCAAACAATAACATAGTCTGTGGTGGTAGCGATGGTTGATAATGACACTTTTACGGGCGACTATGGCAAGAACCCATTCAATTTTAAGAATTATAATCTAGAATATCTGGCAATATATGTTGACGGTGTCCAGTTCCCCACCAAACCATTACAACCGGACTTCCCTAATGGTTGCGTGACTCGTGAATTCTATCAACTGGTGTTATCAACAGGGAGACATTTAAAGAACAGTGCTATGGCCATTGATCGAAACGATTTCCTGAGACGGTACACTCTTTATGCATTTAATCTGACACCTGACGAGGATAATAGTCAGCATCTATCATTGATCAAGAGTGGTAACATACGCCTGGAGACACGTTTCAGGAACCCGCTGCCTAATACCATCAATCTAATAATTTATGCGGTATATGATAGTATGATTGAAGTGTCCCATCGCAGACAGGTTTTAGTTGATTACTATTAAGCATCATGAATACTGTGGAACTGACAGCCAGGTGTTTTGGCTTGTGATAAACTGCCCCAGCAACCTCTACAAATAAGACCTAGTGCTATGATAATTAACACACACCCCTCTGACCAGCCTGGAGAGCATTGGCTGGCAGTTTATATATTGGAGAGAGTTGGGTGTTTTTTTGACAGTTTTGGAAATGCTCCAAATCATTCAATATTTCCTAAATCGATTTATGACTTTTTAAACATGTCATGTGACGAGATACATTTATCAGACAAACAAGTTCAGGATGTCACATCGGTCACATGTGGTGAACACTGTATCTACTTCTTAAATCACATGTGTAGAAGCATCACCTATGATATGTTGATATCTAAATATTCTTCTAATCTGTTTAAAAATGACACAATGGTAACACGTTTTGTGAAAAAGTTGCAACCGTGTGTGTGTTCATAATGTGTTTAGTTGTGTTCAACATGTTCAGACAATTGTGTAAGATTGTGCAAGTCAATAAAATGTTGGTCAAATAAATTATCAGAGTTCATGTATCATTACAATCATTTTTATTTAGTCAAGCAAGGGGTTTTAGTCAAACAATAACATAGTCTGTGGTGGTAGCGATGGTTGATAATGACACTTTTACGGGCGACTATGGCAAGAACCCATTCAATTTTAAGAATTATAATCTAGAATATCTGGCAATATATGTTGACGGTGTCCAGTTCCCCACCAAACCATTACAACCGGACTTCCCTAATGGTTGCGTGACTCGTGAATTCTATCAACTGGTGTTATCAACAGGGAGACATTTAAAGAACAGTGCTATGGCCATTGATCGAAACGATTTCCTGAGACGGTACACTCTTTATGCATTTAATCTGACACCTGACGAGGATAATAGTCAGCATCTATCATTGATCAAGAGTGGTAACATACGCCTGGAGACACGTTTCAGGAACCCGCTGCCTAATACCATCAATCTAATAATTTATGCGGTATATGATAGTATGATTGAAGTGTCCCATCGCAGACAGGTTTTAGTTGATTACTATTAAGCATCATGAATACTGTGGAACTGACAGCCAGGTGTTTTGGCTTGTGATAAACTGCCCCAGCAACCTCTACAAATAAGACCTAGTGCTATGATAATTAACACACACCCCTCTGACCAGCCTGGAGAGCATTGGCTGGCAGTTTATATATTGGAGAGAGTTGGGTGTTTTTTTGACAGTTTTGGAAATGCTCCAAATCATTCAATATTTCCTAAATCGATTTATGACTTTTTAAACATGTCATGTGACGAGATACATTTATCAGACAAACAAGTTCAGGATGTCACATCGGTCACATGTGGTGAACACTGTATCTACTTCTTAAATCACATGTGTAGAAGCATCACCTATGATATGTTGATATCTAAATATTCTTCTAATCTGTTTAAAAATGACACAATGGTAACACGTTTTGTGAAAAAGTTGCAACCGTGTGTGTGTTCATAATGTGTTTAGTTGTGTTCAACATGTTCAGACAATTGTGTAAGATTGTGCAAGTCAATAAAATGTTGGTCAAATAAATTATCAGAGTTCATGTATCATTACAATCATTTTTATTTAGTCAAGCAAGGGGTTTTAGTCAAACAATAACATAGTCTGTGGTGGTAGCGATGGTTGATAATGACACTTTTACGGGCGACTATGGCAAGAACCCATTCAATTTTAAGAATTATAATCTAGAATATCTGGCAATATATGTTGACGGTGTCCAGTTCCCCACCAAACCATTACAACCGGACTTCCCTAATGGTTGCGTGACTCGTGAATTCTATCAACTGGTGTTATCAACAGGGAGACATTTAAAGAACAGTGCTATGGCCATTGATCGAAACGATTTCCTGAGACGGTACACTCTTTATGCATTTAATCTGACACCTGACGAGGATAATAGTCAGCATCTATCATTGATCAAGAGTGGTAACATACGCCTGGAGACACGTTTCAGGAACCCGCTGCCTAATACCATCAATCTAATAATTTATGCGGTATATGATAGTATGATTGAAGTGTCCCATCGCAGACAGGTTTTAGTTGATTACTATTAAGCATCATGAATACTGTGGAACTGACAGCCAGGTGTTTTGGCTTGTGATAAACTGCCCCAGCAACCTCTACAAATAAGACCTAGTGCTATGATAATTAACACACACCCCTCTGACCAGCCTGGAGAGCATTGGCTGGCAGTTTATATATTGGAGAGAGTTGGGTGTTTTTTTGACAGTTTTGGAAATGCTCCAAATCATTCAATATTTCCTAAATCGATTTATGACTTTTTAAACATGTCATGTGACGAGATACATTTATCAGACAAACAAGTTCAGGATGTCACATCGGTCACATGTGGTGAACACTGTATCTACTTCTTAAATCACATGTGTAGAAGCATCACCTATGATATGTTGATATCTAAATATTCTTCTAATCTGTTTAAAAATGACACAATGGTAACACGTTTTGTGAAAAAGTTGCAACCGTGTGTGTGTTCATAATGTGTTTAGTTGTGTTCAACATGTTCAGACAATTGTGTAAGATTGTGCAAGTCAATAAAATGTTGGTCAAATAAATTATCAGAGTTCATGTATCATTACAATCATTTTTATTTAGTCAAGCAAGGGGTTTTAGTCAAACAATAACATAGTCTGTGGTGGTAGCGATGGTTGATAATGACACTTTTACGGGCGACTATGGCAAGAACCCATTCAATTTTAAGAATTATAATCTAGAATATCTGGCAATATATGTTGACGGTGTCCAGTTCCCCACCAAACCATTACAACCGGACTTCCCTAATGGTTGCGTGACTCGTGAATTCTATCAACTGGTGTTATCAACAGGGAGACATTTAAAGAACAGTGCTATGGCCATTGATCGAAACGATTTCCTGAGACGGTACACTCTTTATGCATTTAATCTGACACCTGACGAGGATAATAGTCAGCATCTATCATTGATCAAGAGTGGTAACATACGCCTGGAGACACGTTTCAGGAACCCGCTGCCTAATACCATCAATCTAATAATTTATGCGGTATATGATAGTATGATTGAAGTGTCCCATCGCAGACAGGTTTTAGTTGATTACTATTAAGCATCATGAATACTGTGGAACTGACAGCCAGGTGTTTTGGCTTGTGATAAACTGCCCCAGCAACCTCTACAAATAAGACCTAGTGCTATGATAATTAACACACACCCCTCTGACCAGCCTGGAGAGCATTGGCTGGCAGTTTATATATTGGAGAGAGTTGGGTGTTTTTTTGACAGTTTTGGAAATGCTCCAAATCATTCAATATTTCCTAAATCGATTTATGACTTTTTAAACATGTCATGTGACGAGATACATTTATCAGACAAACAAGTTCAGGATGTCACATCGGTCACATGTGGTGAACACTGTATCTACTTCTTAAATCACATGTGTAGAAGCATCACCTATGATATGTTGATATCTAAATATTCTTCTAATCTGTTTAAAAATGACACAATGGTAACACGTTTTGTGAAAAAGTTGCAACCGTGTGTGTGTTCATAATGTGTTTAGTTGTGTTCAACATGTTCAGACAATTGTGTAAGATTGTGCAAGTCAATAAAATGTTGGTCAAATAAATTATCAGAGTTCATGTATCATTACAATCATTTTTATTTAGTCAAGCAAGGGGTTTTAGTCAAACAATAACATAGTCTGTGGTGGTAGCGATGGTTGATAATGACACTTTTACGGGCGACTATGGCAAGAACCCATTCAATTTTAAGAATTATAATCTAGAATATCTGGCAATATATGTTGACGGTGTCCAGTTCCCCACCAAACCATTACAACCGGACTTCCCTAATGGTTGCGTGACTCGTGAATTCTATCAACTGGTGTTATCAACAGGGAGACATTTAAAGAACAGTGCTATGGCCATTGATCGAAACGATTTCCTGAGACGGTACACTCTTTATGCATTTAATCTGACACCTGACGAGGATAATAGTCAGCATCTATCATTGATCAAGAGTGGTAACATACGCCTGGAGACACGTTTCAGGAACCCGCTGCCTAATACCATCAATCTAATAATTTATGCGGTATATGATAGTATGATTGAAGTGTCCCATCGCAGACAGGTTTTAGTTGATTACTATTAAGCATCATGAATACTGTGGAACTGACAGCCAGGTGTTTTGGCTTGTGATAAACTGCCCCAGCAACCTCTACAAATAAGACCTAGTGCTATGATAATTAACACACACCCCTCTGACCAGCCTGGAGAGCATTGGCTGGCAGTTTATATATTGGAGAGAGTTGGGTGTTTTTTTGACAGTTTTGGAAATGCTCCAAATCATTCAATATTTCCTAAATCGATTTATGACTTTTTAAACATGTCATGTGACGAGATACATTTATCAGACAAACAAGTTCAGGATGTCACATCGGTCACATGTGGTGAACACTGTATCTACTTCTTAAATCACATGTGTAGAAGCATCACCTATGATATGTTGATATCTAAATATTCTTCTAATCTGTTTAAAAATGACACAATGGTAACACGTTTTGTGAAAAAGTTGCAACCGTGTGTGTGTTCATAATGTGTTTAGTTGTGTTCAACATGTTCAGACAATTGTGTAAGATTGTGCAAGTCAATAAAATGTTGGTCAAATAAATTATCAGAGTTCATGTATCATTACAATCATTTTTATTTAGTCAAGCAAGGGGTTTTAGTCAAACAATAACATAGTCTGTGGTGGTAGCGATGGTTGATAATGACACTTTTACGGGCGACTATGGCAAGAACCCATTCAATTTTAAGAATTATAATCTAGAATATCTGGCAATATATGTTGACGGTGTCCAGTTCCCCACCAAACCATTACAACCGGACTTCCCTAATGGTTGCGTGACTCGTGAATTCTATCAACTGGTGTTATCAACAGGGAGACATTTAAAGAACAGTGCTATGGCCATTGATCGAAACGATTTCCTGAGACGGTACACTCTTTATGCATTTAATCTGACACCTGACGAGGATAATAGTCAGCATCTATCATTGATCAAGAGTGGTAACATACGCCTGGAGACACGTTTCAGGAACCCGCTGCCTAATACCATCAATCTAATAATTTATGCGGTATATGATAGTATGATTGAAGTGTCCCATCGCAGACAGGTTTTAGTTGATTACTATTAAGCATCATGAATACTGTGGAACTGACAGCCAGGTGTTTTGGCTTGTGATAAACTGCCCCAGCAACCTCTACAAATAAGACCTAGTGCTATGATAATTAACACACACCCCTCTGACCAGCCTGGAGAGCATTGGCTGGCAGTTTATATATTGGAGAGAGTTGGGTGTTTTTTTGACAGTTTTGGAAATGCTCCAAATCATTCAATATTTCCTAAATCGATTTATGACTTTTTAAACATGTCATGTGACGAGATACATTTATCAGACAAACAAGTTCAGGATGTCACATCGGTCACATGTGGTGAACACTGTATCTACTTCTTAAATCACATGTGTAGAAGCATCACCTATGATATGTTGATATCTAAATATTCTTCTAATCTGTTTAAAAATGACACAATGGTAACACGTTTTGTGAAAAAGTTGCAACCGTGTGTGTGTTCATAATGTGTTTAGTTGTGTTCAACATGTTCAGACAATTGTGTAAGATTGTGCAAGTCAATAAAATGTTGGTCAAATAAATTATCAGAGTTCATGTATCATTACAATCATTTTTATTTAGTCAAGCAAGGGGTTTTAGTCAAACAATAACATAGTCTGTGGTGGTAGCGATGGTTGATAATGACACTTTTACGGGCGACTATGGCAAGAACCCATTCAATTTTAAGAATTATAATCTAGAATATCTGGCAATATATGTTGACGGTGTCCAGTTCCCCACCAAACCATTACAACCGGACTTCCCTAATGGTTGCGTGACTCGTGAATTCTATCAACTGGTGTTATCAACAGGGAGACATTTAAAGAACAGTGCTATGGCCATTGATCGAAACGATTTCCTGAGACGGTACACTCTTTATGCATTTAATCTGACACCTGACGAGGATAATAGTCAGCATCTATCATTGATCAAGAGTGGTAACATACGCCTGGAGACACGTTTCAGGAACCCGCTGCCTAATACCATCAATCTAATAATTTATGCGGTATATGATAGTATGATTGAAGTGTCCCATCGCAGAGAGGTTTTAGTTGATTACTATTAAGCATCATGAATACTGTGGAACTGACAGCCAGGTGTTTTGGCTTGTGATAAACTGCCCCAGCAACCTCTACAAATAAGACCTAGTGCTATGATAATTAACACACACCCCTCTGACCAGCCTGGAGAGCATTGGCTGGCAGTTTATATATTGGAGAGAGTTGGGTGTTTTTTTGACAGTTTTGGAAATGCTCCAAATCATTCAATATTTCCTAAATCGATTTATGACTTTTTAAACATGTCATGTGACGAGATACATTTATCAGACAAACAAGTTCAGGATGTCACATCGGTCACATGTGGTGAACACTGTATCTACTTCTTAAATCACATGTGTAGAAGCATCACCTATGATATGTTGATATCTAAATATTCTTCTAATCTGTTTAAAAATGACACAATGGTAACACGTTTTGTGAAAAAGTTGCAACCGTGTGTGTGTTCATAATGTGTTTAGTTGTGTTCAACATGTTCAGACAATTGTGTAAGATTGTGCAAGTCAATAAAATGTTGGTCAAATAAATTATCAGAGTTCATGTATCATTACAATCATTTTTATTTAGTCAAGCAAGGGGTTTTAGTCAAACAATAACATAGTCTGTGGTGGTAGCGATGGTTGATAATGACACTTTTACGGGCGACTATGGCAAGAACCCATTCAATTTTAAGAATTATAATCTAGAATATCTGGCAATATATGTTGACGGTGTCCAGTTCCCCACCAAACCATTACAACCGGACTTCCCTAATGGTTGCGTGACTCGTGAATTCTATCAACTGGTGTTATCAACAGGGAGACATTTAAAGAACAGTGCTATGGCCATTGATCGAAACGATTTCCTGAGACGGTACACTCTTTATGCATTTAATCTGACACCTGACGAGGATAATAGTCAGCATCTATCATTGATCAAGAGTGGTAACATACGCCTGGAGACACGTTTCAGGAACCCGCTGCCTAATACCATCAATCTAATAATTTATGCGGTATATGATAGTATGATTGAAGTGTCCCATCGCAGACAGGTTTTAGTTGATTACTATTAAGCATCATGAATACTGTGGAACTGACAGCCAGGTGTTTTGGCTTGTGATAAACTGCCCCAGCAACCTCTACAAATAAGACCTAGTGCTATGATAATTAACACACACCCCTCTGACCAGCCTGGAGAGCATTGGCTGGCAGTTTATATATTGGAGAGAGTTGGGTGTTTTTTTGACAGTTTTGGAAATGCTCCAAATCATTCAATATTTCCTAAATCGATTTATGACTTTTTAAACATGTCATGTGACGAGATACATTTATCAGACAAACAAGTTCAGGATGTCACATCGGTCACATGTGGTGAACACTGTATCTACTTCTTAAATCACATGTGTAGAAGCATCACCTATGATATGTTGATATCTAAATATTCTTCTAATCTGTTTAAAAATGACACAATGGTAACACGTTTTGTGAAAAAGTTGCAACCGTGTGTGTGTTCATAATGTGTTTAGTTGTGTTCAACATGTTCAGACAATTGTGTAAGATTGTGCAAGTCAATAAAATGTTGGTCAAATAAATTATCAGAGTTCATGTATCATTACAATCATTTTTATTTAGTCAAGCAAGGGGTTTTAGTCAAACAATAACATAGTCTGTGGTGGTAGCGATGGTTGATAATGACACTTTTACGGGCGACTATGGCAAGAACCCATTCAATTTTAAGAATTATAATCTAGAATATCTGGCAATATATGTTGACGGTGTCCAGTTCCCCACCAAACCATTACAACCGGACTTCCCTAATGGTTGCGTGACTCGTGAATTCTATCAACTGGTGTTATCAACAGGGAGACATTTAAAGAACAGTGCTATGGCCATTGATCGAAACGATTTCCTGAGACGGTACACTCTTTATGCATTTAATCTGACACCTGACGAGGATAATAGTCAGCATCTATCATTGATCAAGAGTGGTAACATACGCCTGGAGACACGTTTCAGGAACCCGCTGCCTAATACCATCAATCTAATAATTTATGCGGTATATGATAGTATGATTGAAGTGTCCCATCGCAGAGAGGTTTTAGTTGATTACTATTAAGCATCATGAATACTGTGGAACTGACAGCCAGGTGTTTTGGCTTGTGATAAACTGCCCCAGCAACCTCTACAAATAAGACCTAGTGCTATGATAATTAACACACACCCCTCTGACCAGCCTGGAGAGCATTGGCTGGCAGTTTATATATTGGAGAGAGTTGGGTGTTTTTTTGACAGTTTTGGAAATGCTCCAAATCATTCAATATTTCCTAAATCGATTTATGACTTTTTAAACATGTCATGTGACGAGATACATTTATCAGACAAACAAGTTCAGGATGTCACATCGGTCACATGTGGTGAACACTGTATCTACTTCTTAAATCACATGTGTAGAAGCATCACCTATGATATGTTGATATCTAAATATTCTTCTAATCTGTTTAAAAATGACACAATGGTAACACGTTTTGTGAAAAAGTTGCAACCGTGTGTGTGTTCATAATGTGTTTAGTTGTGTTCAACATGTTCAGACAATTGTGTAAGATTGTGCAAGTCAATAAAATGTTGGTCAAATAAATTATCAGAGTTCATGTATCATTACAATCATTTTTATTTAGTCAAGCAAGGGGTTTTAGTCAAACAATAACATAGTCTGTGGTGGTAGCGATGGTTGATAATGACACTTTTACGGGCGACTATGGCAAGAACCCATTCAATTTTAAGAATTATAATCTAGAATATCTGGCAATATATGTTGACGGTGTCCAGTTCCCCACCAAACCATTACAACCGGACTTCCCTAATGGTTGCGTGACTCGTGAATTCTATCAACTGGTGTTATCAACAGGGAGACATTTAAAGAACAGTGCTATGGCCATTGATCGAAACGATTTCCTGAGACGGTACACTCTTTATGCATTTAATCTGACACCTGACGAGGATAATAGTCAGCATCTATCATTGATCAAGAGTGGTAACATACGCCTGGAGACACGTTTCAGGAACCCGCTGCCTAATACCATCAATCTAATAATTTATGCGGTATATGATAGTATGATTGAAGTGTCCCATCGCAGACAGGTTTTAGTTGATTACTATTAAGCATCATGAATACTGTGGAACTGACAGCCAGGTGTTTTGGCTTGTGATAAACTGCCCCAGCAACCTCTACAAATAAGACCTAGTGCTATGATAATTAACACACACCCCTCTGACCAGCCTGGAGAGCATTGGCTGGCAGTTTATATATTGGAGAGAGTTGGGTGTTTTTTTGACAGTTTTGGAAATGCTCCAAATCATTCAATATTTCCTAAATCGATTTATGACTTTTTAAACATGTCATGTGACGAGATACATTTATCAGACAAACAAGTTCAGGATGTCACATCGGTCACATGTGGTGAACACTGTATCTACTTCTTAAATCACATGTGTAGAAGCATCACCTATGATATGTTGATATCTAAATATTCTTCTAATCTGTTTAAAAATGACACAATGGTAACACGTTTTGTGAAAAAGTTGCAACCGTGTGTGTGTTCATAATGTGTTTAGTTGTGTTCAACATGTTCAGACAATTGTGTAAGATTGTGCAAGTCAATAAAATGTTGGTCAAATAAATTATCAGAGTTCATGTATCATTACAATCATTTTTATTTAGTCAAGCAAGGGGTTTTAGTCAAACAATAACATAGTCTGTGGTGGTAGCGATGGTTGATAATGACACTTTTACGGGCGACTATGGCAAGAACCCATTCAATTTTAAGAATTATAATCTAGAATATCTGGCAATATATGTTGACGGTGTCCAGTTCCCCACCAAACCATTACAACCGGACTTCCCTAATGGTTGCGTGACTCGTGAATTCTATCAACTGGTGTTATCAACAGGGAGACATTTAAAGAACAGTGCTATGGCCATTGATCGAAACGATTTCCTGAGACGGTACACTCTTTATGCATTTAATCTGACACCTGACGAGGATAATAGTCAGCATCTATCATTGATCAAGAGTGGTAACATACGCCTGGAGACACGTTTCAGGAACCCGCTGCCTAATACCATCAATCTAATAATTTATGCGGTATATGATAGTATGATTGAAGTGTCCCATCGCAGACAGGTTTTAGTTGATTACTATTAAGCATCATGAATACTGTGGAACTGACAGCCAGGTGTTTTGGCTTGTGATAAACTGCCCCAGCAACCTCTACAAATAAGACCTAGTGCTATGATAATTAACACACACCCCTCTGACCAGCCTGGAGAGCATTGGCTGGCAGTTTATATATTGGAGAGAGTTGGGTGTTTTTTTGACAGTTTTGGAAATGCTCCAAATCATTCAATATTTCCTAAATCGATTTATGACTTTTTAAACATGTCATGTGACGAGATACATTTATCAGACAAACAAGTTCAGGATGTCACATCGGTCACATGTGGTGAACACTGTATCTACTTCTTAAATCACATGTGTAGAAGCATCACCTATGATATGTTGATATCTAAATATTCTTCTAATCTGTTTAAAAATGACACAATGGTAACACGTTTTGTGAAAAAGTTGCAACCGTGTGTGTGTTCATAATGTGTTTAGTTGTGTTCAACATGTTCAGACAATTGTGTAAGATTGTGCAAGTCAATAAAATGTTGGTCAAATAAATTATCAGAGTTCATGTATCATTACAATCATTTTTATTTAGTCAAGCAAGGGGTTTTAGTCAAACAATAACATAGTCTGTGGTGGTAGCGATGGTTGATAATGACACTTTTACGGGCGACTATGGCAAGAACCCATTCAATTTTAAGAATTATAATCTAGAATATCTGGCAATATATGTTGACGGTGTCCAGTTCCCCACCAAACCATTACAACCGGACTTCCCTAATGGTTGCGTGACTCGTGAATTCTATCAACTGGTGTTATCAACAGGGAGACATTTAAAGAACAGTGCTATGGCCATTGATCGAAACGGTTTCCTGAGACGGTACACTCTTTATGCATTTAATCTGACACCTGACGAGGATAATAGTCAGCATCTATCATTGATCAAGAGTGGTAACATACGCCTGGAGACACGTTTCAGGAACCCGCTGCCTAATACCATCAATCTAATAATTTATGCGGTATATGATAGTATGATTGAAGTGTCCCATCGCAGACAGGTTTTAGTTGATTACTATTAAGCATCATGAATACTGTGGAACTGACAGCCAGGTGTTTTGGCTTGTGATAAACTGCCCCAGCAACCTCTACAAATAAGACCTAGTGCTATGATAATTAACACACACCCCTCTGACCAGCCTGGAGAGCATTGGCTGGCAGTTTATATATTGGAGAGAGTTGGGTGTTTTTTTGACAGTTTTGGAAATGCTCCAAATCATTCAATATTTCCTAAATCGATTTATGACTTTTTAAACATGTCATGTGACGAGATACATTTATCAGACAAACAAGTTCAGGATGTCACATCGGTCACATGTGGTGAACACTGTATCTACTTCTTAAATCACATGTGTAGAAGCATCACCTATGATATGTTGATATCTAAATATTCTTCTAATCTGTTTAAAAATGACACAATGGTAACACGTTTTGTGAAAAAGTTGCAACCGTGTGTGTGTTCATAATGTGTTTAGTTGTGTTCAACATGTTCAGACAATTGTGTAAGATTGTGCAAGTCAATAAAATGTTGGTCAAATAAATTATCAGAGTTCATGTATCATTACAATCATTTTTATTTAGTCAAGCAAGGGGTTTTAGTCAAACAATAACATAGTCTGTGGTGGTAGCGATGGTTGATAATGACACTTTTACGGGCGACTATGGCAAGAACCCATTCAATTTTAAGAATTATAATCTAGAATATCTGGCAATATATGTTGACGGTGTCCAGTTCCCCACCAAACCATTACAACCGGACTTCCCTAATGGTTGCGTGACTCGTGAATTCTATCAACTGGTGTTATCAACAGGGAGACATTTAAAGAACAGTGCTATGGCCATTGATCGAAACGGTTTCCTGAGACGGTACACTCTTTATGCATTTAATCTGACACCTGACGAGGATAATAGTCAGCATCTATCATTGATCAAGAGTGGTAACATACGCCTGGAGACACGTTTCAGGAACCCGCTGCCTAATACCATCAATCTAATAATTTATGCGGTATATGATAGTATGATTGAAGTGTCCCATCGCAGACAGGTTTTAGTTGATTACTATTAAGCATCATGAATACTGTGGAACTGACAGCCAGGTGTTTTGGCTTGTGATAAACTGCCCCAGCAACCTCTACAAATAAGACCTAGTGCTATGATAATTAACACACACCCCTCTGACCAGCCTGGAGAGCATTGGCTGGCAGTTTATATATTGGAGAGAGTTGGGTGTTTTTTTGACAGTTTTGGAAATGCTCCAAATCATTCAATATTTCCTAAATCGATTTATGACTTTTTAAACATGTCATGTGACGAGATACATTTATCAGACAAACAAGTTCAGGATGTCACATCGGTCACATGTGGTGAACACTGTATCTACTTCTTAAATCACATGTGTAGAAGCA
The DNA here is from genome assembly GCF_963989245.1 of Nansenia antarctica. Lineage (NCBI taxonomy): Eukaryota > Metazoa > Chordata > Actinopteri > Argentiniformes > Microstomatidae > Nansenia > Nansenia antarctica. The sequence continues at coordinate 82,387,393 of NC_137674.1, forward strand.
TCACCTATGATATGTTGATATCTAAATATTCTTCTAATCTGTTTAAAAATGACACAATGGTAACACGTTTTGTGAAAAAGTTGCAACCGTGTGTGTGTTCATAATGTGTTTAGTTGTGTTCAACATGTTCAGACAATTGTGTAAGATTGTGCAAGTCAATAAAATGTTGGTCAAATAAATTATCAGAGTTCATGTATCATTACAATCATTTTTATTTAGTCAAGCAAGGGGTTTTAGTCAAACAATAACATAGTCTGTGGTGGTAGCGATGGTTGATAATGACACTTTTACGGGCGACTATGGCAAGAACCCATTCAATTTTAAGAATTATAATCTAGAATATCTGGCAATATATGTTGACGGTGTCCAGTTCCCCACCAAACCATTACAACCGGACTTCCCTAATGGTTGCGTGACTCGTGAATTCTATCAACTGGTGTTATCAACAGGGAGACATTTAAAGAACAGTGCTATGGCCATTGATCGAAACGATTTCCTGAGACGGTACACTCTTTATGCATTTAATCTGACACCTGACGAGGATAATAGTCAGCATCTATCATTGATCAAGAGTGGTAACATACGCCTGGAGACACGTTTCAGGAACCCGCTGCCTAATACCATCAATCTAATAATTTATGCGGTATATGATAGTATGATTGAAGTGTCCCATCGCAGACAGGTTTTAGTTGATTACTATTAAGCATCATGAATACTGTGGAACTGACAGCCAGGTGTTTTGGCTTGTGATAAACTGCCCCAGCAACCTCTACAAATAAGACCTAGTGCTATGATAATTAACACACACCCCTCTGACCAGCCTGGAGAGCATTGGCTGGCAGTTTATATATTGGAGAGAGTTGGGTGTTTTTTTGACAGTTTTGGAAATGCTCCAAATCATTCAATATTTCCTAAATCGATTTATGACTTTTTAAACATGTCATGTGACGAGATACATTTATCAGACAAACAAGTTCAGGATGTCACATCGGTCACATGTGGTGAACACTGTATCTACTTCTTAAATCACATGTGTAGAAGCATCACCTATGATATGTTGATATCTAAATATTCTTCTAATCTGTTTAAAAATGACACAATGGTAACACGTTTTGTGAAAAAGTTGCAACCGTGTGTGTGTTCATAATGTGTTTAGTTGTGTTCAACATGTTCAGACAATTGTGTAAGATTGTGCAAGTCAATAAAATGTTGGTCAAATAAATTATCAGAGTTCATGTATCATTACAATCATTTTTATTTAGTCAAGCAAGGGGTTTTAGTCAAACAATAACATAGTCTGTGGTGGTAGCGATGGTTGATAATGACACTTTTACGGGCGACTATGGCAAGAACCCATTCAATTTTAAGAATTATAATCTAGAATATCTGGCAATATATGTTGACGGTGTCCAGTTCCCCACCAAACCATTACAACCGGACTTCCCTAATGGTTGCGTGACTCGTGAATTCTATCAACTGGTGTTATCAACAGGGAGACATTTAAAGAACAGTGCTATGGCCATTGATCGAAACGGTTTCCTGAGACGGTACACTCTTTATGCATTTAATCTGACACCTGACGAGGATAATAGTCAGCATCTATCATTGATCAAGAGTGGTAACATACGCCTGGAGACACGTTTCAGGAACCCGCTGCCTAATACCATCAATCTAATAATTTATGCGGTATATGATAGTATGATTGAAGTGTCCCATCGCAGACAGGTTTTAGTTGATTACTATTAAGCATCATGAATACTGTGGAACTGACAGCCAGGTGTTTTGGCTTGTGATAAACTGCCCCAGCAACCTCTACAAATAAGACCTAGTGCTATGATAATTAACACACACCCCTCTGACCAGCCTGGAGAGCATTGGCTGGCAGTTTATATATTGGAGAGAGTTGGGTGTTTTTTTGACAGTTTTGGAAATGCTCCAAATCATTCAATATTTCCTAAATCGATTTATGACTTTTTAAACATGTCATGTGACGAGATACATTTATCAGACAAACAAGTTCAGGATGTCACATCGGTCACATGTGGTGAACACTGTATCTACTTCTTAAATCACATGTGTAGAAGCATCACCTATGATATGTTGATATCTAAATATTCTTCTAATCTGTTTAAAAATGACACAATGGTAACACGTTTTGTGAAAAAGTTGCAACCGTGTGTGTGTTCATAATGTGTTTAGTTGTGTTCAACATGTTCAGACAATTGTGTAAGATTGTGCAAGTCAATAAAATGTTGGTCAAATAAATTATCAGAGTTCATGTATCATTACAATCATTTTTATTTAGTCAAGCAAGGGGTTTTAGTCAAACAATAACATAGTCTGTGGTGGTAGCGATGGTTGATAATGACACTTTTACGGGCGACTATGGCAAGAACCCATTCAATTTTAAGAATTATAATCTAGAATATCTGGCAATATATGTTGACGGTGTCCAGTTCCCCACCAAACCATTACAACCGGACTTCCCTAATGGTTGCGTGACTCGTGAATTCTATCAACTGGTGTTATCAACAGGGAGACATTTAAAGAACAGTGCTATGGCCATTGATCGAAACGATTTCCTGAGACGGTACACTCTTTATGCATTTAATCTGACACCTGACGAGGATAATAGTCAGCATCTATCATTGATCAAGAGTGGTAACATACGCCTGGAGACACGTTTCAGGAACCCGCTGCCTAATACCATCAATCTAATAATTTATGCGGTATATGATAGTATGATTGAAGTGTCCCATCGCAGACAGGTTTTAGTTGATTACTATTAAGCATCATGAATACTGTGGAACTGACAGCCAGGTGTTTTGGCTTGTGATAAACTGCCCCAGCAACCTCTACAAATAAGACCTAGTGCTATGATAATTAACACACACCCCTCTGACCAGCCTGGAGAGCATTGGCTGGCAGTTTATATATTGGAGAGAGTTGGGTGTTTTTTTGACAGTTTTGGAAATGCTCCAAATCATTCAATATTTCCTAAATCGATTTATGACTTTTTAAACATGTCATGTGACGAGATACATTTATCAGACAAACAAGTTCAGGATGTCACATCGGTCACATGTGGTGAACACTGTATCTACTTCTTAAATCACATGTGTAGAAGCATCACCTATGATATGTTGATATCTAAATATTCTTCTAATCTGTTTAAAAATGACACAATGGTAACACGTTTTGTGAAAAAGTTGCAACCGTGTGTGTGTTCATAATGTGTTTAGTTGTGTTCAACATGTTCAGACAATTGTGTAAGATTGTGCAAGTCAATAAAATGTTGGTCAAATAAATTATCAGAGTTCATGTATCATTACAATCATTTTTATTTAGTCAAGCAAGGGGTTTTAGTCAAACAATAACATAGTCTGTGGTGGTAGCGATGGTTGATAATGACACTTTTACGGGCGACTATGGCAAGAACCCATTCAATTTTAAGAATTATAATCTAGAATATCTGGCAATATATGTTGACGGTGTCCAGTTCCCCACCAAACCATTACAACCGGACTTCCCTAATGGTTGCGTGACTCGTGAATTCTATCAACTGGTGTTATCAACAGGGAGACATTTAAAGAACAGTGCTATGGCCATTGATCGAAACGATTTCCTGAGACGGTACACTCTTTATGCATTTAATCTGACACCTGACGAGGATAATAGTCAGCATCTATCATTGATCAAGAGTGGTAACATACACCTGGAGACACGTTTCAGGAACCCGCTGCCTAATACCATCAATCTAATAATTTATGCGGTATATGATAGTATGATTGAAGTGTCCCATCGCAGACAGGTTTTAGTTGATTACTATTAAGCATCATGAATACTGTGGAACTGACAGCCAGGTGTTTTGGCTTGTGATAAACTGCCCCAGCAACCTCTACAAATAAGACCTAGTGCTATGATAATTAACACACACCCCTCTGACCAGCCTGGAGAGCATTGGCTGGCAGTTTATATATTGGAGAGAGTTGGGTGTTTTTTTGACAGTTTTGGAAATGCTCCAAATCATTCAATATTTCCTAAATCGATTTATGACTTTTTAAACATGTCATGTGACGAGATACATTTATCAGACAAACAAGTTCAGGATGTCACATCGGTCACATGTGGTGAACACTGTATCTACTTCTTAAATCACATGTGTAGAAGCATCACCTATGATATGTTGATATCTAAATATTCTTCTAATCTGTTTAAAAATGACACAATGGTAACACGTTTTGTGAAAAAGTTGCAACCGTGTGTGTGTTCATAATGTGTTTAGTTGTGTTCAACATGTTCAGACAATTGTGTAAGATTGTGCAAGTCAATAAAATGTTGGTCAAATAAATTATCAGAGTTCATCTATCATTACAATCATTTTTATTTAGTCAAGCAAGGGGTTTTAGTCAAACAATAACATAGTCTGTGGTGGTAGCGATGGTTGATAATGACACTTTTACGGGCGACTATGGCAAGAACCCATTCAATTTTAAGAATTATAATCTAGAATATCTGGCAATATATGTTGACGGTGTCCAGTTCCCCACCAAACCATTACAACCGGACTTCCCTAATGGTTGCGTGACTCGTGAATTCTATCAACTGGTGTTATCAACAGGGAGACATTTAAAGAACAGTGCTATGGCCATTGATCGAAACGATTTCCTGAGACGGTACACTCTTTATGCATTTAATCTGACACCTGACGAGGATAATAGTCAGCATCTATCATTGATCAAGAGTGGTAACATACGCCTGGAGACACGTTTCAGGAACCCGCTGCCTAATACCATCAATCTAATAATTTATGCGGTATATGATAGTATGATTGAAGTGTCCCATCGCAGACAGGTTTTAGTTGATTACTATTAAGCATCATGAATACTGTGGAACTGACAGCCAGGTGTTTTGGCTTGTGATAAACTGCCCCAGCAACCTCTACAAATAAGACCTAGTGCTATGATAATTAACACACACCCCTCTGACCAGCCTGGAGAGCATTGGCTGGCAGTTTATATATTGGAGAGAGTTGGGTGTTTTTTTGACAGTTTTGGAAATGCTCCAAATCATTCAATATTTCCTAAATCGATTTATGACTTTTTAAACATGTCATGTGACGAGATACATTTATCAGACAAACAAGTTCAGGATGTCACATCGGTCACATGTGGTGAACACTGTATCTACTTCTTAAATCACATGTGTAGAAGCATCACCTATGATATGTTGATATCTAAATATTCTTCTAATCTGTTTAAAAATGACACAATGGTAACACGTTTTGTGAAAAAGTTGCAACCGTGTGTGTGTTCATAATGTGTTTAGTTGTGTTCAACATGTTCAGACAATTGTGTAAGATTGTGCAAGTCAATAAAATGTTGGTCAAATAAATTATCAGAGTTCATGTATCATTACAATCATTTTTATTTAGTCAAGCAAGGGGTTTTAGTCAAACAATAACATAGTCTGTGGTGGTAGCGGTGGTTGATAATGACACTTTTACGGGCGACTATGGCAAGAACCCATTCAATTTTAAGAATTATAATCTAGAATATCTGGCAATATATGTTGACGGTGTCCAGTTCCCCACCAAACCATTACAACCGGACTTCCCTAATGGTTGCGTGACTCGTGAATTCTATCAACTGGTGTTATCAACAGGGAGACATTTAAAGAACAGTGCTATGGCCATTGATCGAAACGATTTCCTGAGACGGTACACTCTTTATGCATTTAATCTGACACCTGACGAGGATAATAGTCAGCATCTATCATTGATCAAGAGTGGTAACATACGCCTGGAGACACGTTTCAGGAACCCGCTGCCTAATACCATCAATCTAATAATTTATGCGGTATATGATAGTATGATTGAAGTGTCCCATCGCAGACAGGTTTTAGTTGATTACTATTAAGCATCATGAATACTGTGGAACTGACAGCCAGGTGTTTTGGCTTGTGATAAACTGCCCCAGCAACCTCTACAAATAAGACCTAGTGCTATGATAATTAACACACACCCCTCTGACCAGCCTGGAGAGCATTGGCTGGCAGTTTATATATTGGAGAGAGTTGGGTGTTTTTTTGACAGTTTTGGAAATGCTCCAAATCATTCAATATTTCCTAAATCGATTTATGACTTTTTAAACATGTCATGTGACGAGATACATTTATCAGACAAACAAGTTCAGGATGTCACATCGGTCACATGTGGTGAACACTGTATCTACTTCTTAAATCACATGTGTAGAAGCATCACCTATGATATGTTGATATCTAAATATTCTTCTAATCTGTTTAAAAATGACACAATGGTAACACGTTTTGTGAAAAAGTTGCAACCGTGTGTGTGTTCATAATGTGTTTAGTTGTGTTCAACATGTTCAGACAATTGTGTAAGATTGTGCAAGTCAATAAAATGTTGGTCAAATAAATTATCAGAGTTCATCTATCATTACAATCATTTTTATTTAGTCAAGCAAGGGGTTTTAGTCAAACAATAACATAGTCTGTGGTGGTAGCGATGGTTGATAATGACACTTTTACGGGCGACTATGGCAAGAACCCATTCAATTTTAAGAATTATAATCTAGAATATCTGGCAATATATGTTGACGGTGTCCAGTTCCCCACCAAACCATTACAACCGGACTTCCCTAATGGTTGCGTGACTCGTGAATTCTATCAACTGGTGTTATCAACAGGGAGACATTTAAAGAACAGTGCTATGGCCATTGATCGAAACGATTTCCTGAGACGGTACACTCTTTATGCATTTAATCTGACACCTGACGAGGATAATAGTCAGCATCTATCATTGATCAAGAGTGGTAACATACGCCTGGAGACACGTTTCAGGAACCCGCTGCCTAATACCATCAATCTAATAATTTATGCGGTATATGATAGTATGATTGAAGTGTCCCATCGCAGACAGGTTTTAGTTGATTACTATTAAGCATCATGAATACTGTGGAACTGACAGCCAGGTGTTTTGGCTTGTGATAAACTGCCCCAGCAACCTCTACAAATAAGACCTAGTGCTATGATAATTAACACACACCCCTCTGACCAGCCTGGAGAGCATTGGCTGGCAGTTTATATATTGGAGAGAGTTGGGTGTTTTTTTGACAGTTTTGGAAATGCTCCAAATCATTCAATATTTCCTAAATCGATTTATGACTTTTTAAACATGTCATGTGACGAGATACATTTATCAGACAAACAAGTTCAGGATGTCACATCGGTCACATGTGGTGAACACTGTATCTACTTCTTAAATCACATGTGTAGAAGCATCACCTATGATATGTTGATATCTAAATATTCTTCTAATCTGTTTAAAAATGACACAATGGTAACACGTTTTGTGAAAAAGTTGCAACCGTGTGTGTGTTCATAATGTGTTTAGTTGTGTTCAACATGTTCAGACAATTGTGTAAGATTGTGCAAGTCAATAAAATGTTGGTCAAATAAATTATCAGAGTTCATGTATCATTACAATCATTTTTATTTAGTCAAGCAAGGGGTTTTAGTCAAACAATAACATAGTCTGTGGTGGTAGCGATGGTTGATAATGACACTTTTACGGGCGACTATGGCAAGAACCCATTCAATTTTAAGAATTATAATCTAGAATATCTGGCAATATATGTTGACGGTGTCCAGTTCCCCACCAAACCATTACAACCGGACTTCCCTAATGGTTGCGTGACTCGTGAATTCTATCAACTGGTGTTATCAACAGGGAGACATTTAAAGAACAGTGCTATGGCCATTGATCGAAACGATTTCCTGAGACGGTACACTCTTTATGCATTTAATCTGACACCTGACGAGGATAATAGTCAGCATCTATCATTGATCAAGAGTGGTAACATACGCCTGGAGACACGTTTCAGGAACCCGCTGCCTAATACCATCAATCTAATAATTTATGCGGTATATGATAGTATGATTGAAGTGTCCCATCGCAGACAGGTTTTAGTTGATTACTATTAAGCATCATGAATACTGTGGAACTGACAGCCAGGTGTTTTGGCTTGTGATAAACTGCCCCAGCAACCTCTACAAATAAGACCTAGTGCTATGATAATTAACACACACCCCTCTGACCAGCCTGGAGAGCATTGGCTGGCAGTTTATATATTGGAGAGAGTTGGGTGTTTTTTTGACAGTTTTGGAAATGCTCCAAATCATTCAATATTTCCTAAATCGATTTATGACTTTTTAAACATGTCATGTGACGAGATACATTTATCAGACAAACAAGTTCAGGATGTCACATCGGTCACATGTGGTGAACACTGTATCTACTTCTTAAATCACATGTGTAGAAGCATCACCTATGATATGTTGATATCTAAATATTCTTCTAATCTGTTTAAAAATGACACAATGGTAACACGTTTTGTGAAAAAGTTGCAACCGTGTGTGTGTTCATAATGTGTTTAGTTGTGTTCAACATGTTCAGACAATTGTGTAAGATTGTGCAAGTCAATAAAATGTTGGTCAAATAAATTATCAGAGTTCATGTATCATTACAATCATTTTTATTTAGTCAAGCAAGGGGTTTTAGTCAAACAATAACATAGTCTGTGGTGGTAGCGATGGTTGATAATGACACTTTTACGGGCGACTATGGCAAGAACCCATTCAATTTTAAGAATTATAATCTAGAATATCTGGCAATATATGTTGACGGTGTCCAGTTCCCCACCAAACCATTACAACCGGACTTCCCTAATGGTTGCGTGACTCGTGAATTCTATCAACTGGTGTTATCAACAGGGAGACATTTAAAGAACAGTGCTATGGCCATTGATCGAAACGATTTCCTGAGACGGTACACTCTTTATGCATTTAATCTGACACCTGACGAGGATAATAGTCAGCATCTATCATTGATCAAGAGTGGTAACATACGCCTGGAGACACGTTTCAGGAACCCGCTGCCTAATACCATCAATCTAATAATTTATGCGGTATATGATAGTATGATTGAAGTGTCCCATCGCAGACAGGTTTTAGTTGATTACTATTAAGCATCATGAATACTGTGGAACTGACAGCCAGGTGTTTTGGCTTGTGATAAACTGCCCCAGCAACCTCTACAAATAAGACCTAGTGCTATGATAATTAACACACACCCCTCTGACCAGCCTGGAGAGCATTGGCTGGCAGTTTATATATTGGAGAGAGTTGGGTGTTTTTTTGACAGTTTTGGAAATGCTCCAAATCATTCAATATTTCCTAAATCGATTTATGACTTTTTAAACATGTCATGTGACGAGATACATTTATCAGACAAACAAGTTCAGGATGTCACATCGGTCACATGTGGTGAACACTGTATCTACTTCTTAAATCACATGTGTAGAAGCATCACCTATGATATGTTGATATCTAAATATTCTTCTAATCTGTTTAAAAATGACACAATGGTAACACGTTTTGTGAAAAAGTTGCAACCGTGTGTGTGTTCATAATGTGTTTAGTTGTGTTCAACATGTTCAGACAATTGTGTAAGATTGTGCAAGTCAATAAAATGTTGGTCAAATAAATTATCAGAGTTCATGTATCATTACAATCATTTTTATTTAGTCAAGCAAGGGGTTTTAGTCAAACAATAACATAGTCTGTGGTGGTAGCGATGGTTGATAATGACACTTTTACGGGCGACTATGGCAAGAACCCATTCAATTTTAAGAATTATAATCTAGAATATCTGGCAATATATGTTGACGGTGTCCAGTTCCCCACCAAACCATTACAACCGGACTTCCCTAATGGTTGCGTGACTCGTGAATTCTATCAACTGGTGTTATCAACAGGGAGACATTTAAAGAACAGTGCTATGGCCATTGATCGAAACGATTTCCTGAGACGGTACACTCTTTATGCATTTAATCTGACACCTGACGAGGATAATAGTCAGCATCTATCATTGATCAAGAGTGGTAACATACGCCTGGAGACACGTTTCAGGAACCCGCTGCCTAATACCATCAATCTAATAATTTATGCGGTATATGATAGTATGATTGAAGTGTCCCATCGCAGACAGGTTTTAGTTGATTACTATTAAGCATCATGAATACTGTGGAACTGACAGCCAGGTGTTTTGGCTTGTGATAAACTGCCCCAGCAACCTCTACAAATAAGACCTAGTGCTATGATAATTAACACACACCCCTCTGACCAGCCTGGAGAGCATTGGCTGGCAGTTTATATATTGGAGAGAGTTGGGTGTTTTTTTGACAGTTTTGGAAATGCTCCAAATCATTCAATATTTCCTAAATCGATTTATGACTTTTTAAACATGTCATGTGACGAGATACATTTATCAGACAAACAAGTTCAGGATGTCACATCGGTCACATGTGGTGAACACTGTATCTACTTCTTAAATCACATGTGTAGAAGCATCACCTATGATATGTTGATATCTAAATATTCTTCTAATCTGTTTAAAAATGACACAATGGTAACACGTTTTGTGAAAAAGTTGCAACCGTGTGTGTGTTCATAATGTGTTTAGTTGTGTTCAACATGTTCAGACAATTGTGTAAGATTGTGCAAGTCAATAAAATGTTGGTCAAATAAATTATCAGAGTTCATGTATCATTACAATCATTTTTATTTAGTCAAGCAAGGGGTTTTAGTCAAACAATAACATAGTCTGTGGTGGTAGCGATGGTTGATAATGACACTTTTACGGGCGACTATGGCAAGAACCCATTCAATTTTAAGAATTATAATCTAGAATATCTGGCAATATATGTTGACGGTGTCCAGTTCCCCACCAAACCATTACAACCGGACTTCCCTAATGGTTGCGTGACTCGTGAATTCTATCAACTGGTGTTATCAACAGGGAGACATTTAAAGAACAGTGCTATGGCCATTGATCGAAACGATTTCCTGAGACGGTACACTCTTTATGCATTTAATCTGACACCTGACGAGGATAATAGTCAGCATCTATCATTGATCAAGAGTGGTAACATACGCCTGGAGACACGTTTCAGGAACCCGCTGCCTAATACCATCAATCTAATAATTTATGCGGTATATGATAGTATGATTGAAGTGTCCCATCGCAGACAGGTTTTAGTTGATTACTATTAAGCATCATGAATACTGTGGAACTGACAGCCAGGTGTTTTGGCTTGTGATAAACTGCCCCAGCAACCTCTACAAATAAGACCTAGTGCTATGATAATTAACACACACCCCTCTGACCAGCCTGGAGAGCATTGGCTGGCAGTTTATATATTGGAGAGAGTTGGGTGTTTTTTTGACAGTTTTGGAAATGCTCCAAATCATTCAATATTTCCTAAATCGATTTATGACTTTTTAAACATGTCATGTGACGAGATACATTTATCAGACAAACAAGTTCAGGATGTCACATCGGTCACATGTGGTGAACACTGTATCTACTTCTTAAATCACATGTGTAGAAGCATCACCTATGATATGTTGATATCTAAATATTCTTCTAATCTGTTTAAAAATGACACAATGGTAACACGTTTTGTGAAAAAGTTGCAACCGTGTGTGTGTTCATAATGTGTTTAGTTGTGTTCAACATGTTCAGACAATTGTGTAAGATTGTGCAAGTCAATAAAATGTTGGTCAAATAAATTATCAGAGTTCATGTATCATTACAATCATTTTTATTTAGTCAAGCAAGGGGTTTTAGTCAAACAATAACATAGTCTGTGGTGGTAGCGATGGTTGATAATGACACTTTTACGGGCGACTATGGCAAGAACCCATTCAATTTTAAGAATTATAATCTAGAATATCTGGCAATATATGTTGACGGTGTCCAGTTCCCCACCAAACCATTACAACCGGACTTCCCTAATGGTTGCGTGACTCGTGAATTCTATCAACTGGTGTTATCAACAGGGAGACATTTAAAGAACAGTGCTATGGCCATTGATCGAAACGATTTCCTGAGACGGTACACTCTTTATGCATTTAATCTGACACCTGACGAGGATAATAGTCAGCATCTATCATTGATCAAGAGTGGTAACATACGCCTGGAGACACGTTTCAGGAACCCGCTGCCTAATACCATCAATCTAATAATTTATGCGGTATATGATAGTATGATTGAAGTGTCCCATCGCAGACAGGTTTTAGTTGATTACTATTAAGCATCATGAATACTGTGGAACTGACAGCCAGGTGTTTTGGCTTGTGATAAACTGCCCCAGCAACCTCTACAAATAAGACCTAGTGCTATGATAATTAACACACACCCCTCTGACCAGCCTGGAGAGCATTGGCTGGCAGTTTATATATTGGAGAGAGTTGGGTGTTTTTTTGACAGTTTTGGAAATGCTCCAAATCATTCAATATTTCCTAAATCGATTTATGACTTTTTAAACATGTCATGTGACGAGATACATTTATCAGACAAACAAGTTCAGGATGTCACATCGGTCACATGTGGTGAACACTGTATCTACTTCTTAAATCACATGTGTAGAAGCATCACCTATGATATGTTGATATCTAAATATTCTTCTAATCTGTTTAAAAATGACACAATGGTAACACGTTTTGTGAAAAAGTTGCAACCGTGTGTGTGTTCATAATGTGTTTAGTTGTGTTCAACATGTTCAGACAATTGTGTAAGATTGTGCAAGTCAATAAAATGTTGGTCAAATAAATTATCAGAGTTCATGTATCATTACAATCATTTTTATTTAGTCAAGCAAGGGGTTTTAGTCAAACAATAACATAGTCTGTGGTGGTAGCGATGGTTGATAATGACACTTTTACGGGCGACTATGGCAAGAACCCATTCAATTTTAAGAATTATAATCTAGAATATCTGGCAATATATGTTGACGGTGTCCAGTTCCCCACCAAACCATTACAACCGGACTTCCCTAATGGTTGCGTGACTCGTGAATTCTATCAACTGGTGTTATCAACAGGGAGACATTTAAAGAACAGTGCTATGGCCATTGATCGAAACGATTTCCTGAGACGGTACACTCTTTATGCATTTAATCTGACACCTGACGAGGATAATAGTCAGCATCTATCATTGATCAAGAGTGGTAACATACGCCTGGAGACACGTTTCAGGAACCCGCTGCCTAATACCATCAATCTAATAATTTATGCGGTATATGATAGTATGATTGAAGTGTCCCATCGCAGACAGGTTTTAGTTGATTACTATTAAGCATCATGAATACTGTGGAACTGACAGCCAGGTGTTTTGGCTTGTGATAAACTGCCCCAGCAACCTCTACAAATAAGACCTAGTGCTATGATAATTAACACACACCCCTCTGACCAGCCTGGAGAGCATTGGCTGGCAGTTTATATATTGGAGAGAGTTGGGTGTTTTTTTGACAGTTTTGGAAATGCTCCAAATCATTCAATATTTCCTAAATCGATTTATGACTTTTTAAACATGTCATGTGACGAGATACATTTATCAGACAAACAAGTTCAGGATGTCACATCGGTCACATGTGGTGAACACTGTATCTACTTCTTAAATCACATGTGTAGAAGCATCACCTATGATATGTTGATATCTAAATATTCTTCTAATCTGTTTAAAAATGACACAATGGTAACACGTTTTGTGAAAAAGTTGCAACCGTGTGTGTGTTCATAATGTGTTTAGTTGTGTTCAACATGTTCAGACAATTGTGTAAGATTGTGCAAGTCAATAAAATGTTGGTCAAATAAATTATCAGAGTTCATGTATCATTACAATCATTTTTATTTAGTCAAGCAAGGGGTTTTAGTCAAACAATAACATAGTCTGTGGTGGTAGCGATGGTTGATAATGACACTTTTACGGGCGACTATGGCAAGAACCCATTCAATTTTAAGAATTATAATCTAGAATATCTGGCAATATATGTTGACGGTGTCCAGTTCCCCACCAAACCATTACAACCGGACTTCCCTAATGGTTGCGTGACTCGTGAATTCTATCAACTGGTGTTATCAACAGGGAGACATTTAAAGAACAGTGCTATGGCCATTGATCGAAACGATTTCCTGAGACGGTACACTCTTTATGCATTTAATCTGACACCTGACGAGGATAATAGTCAGCATCTATCATTGATCAAGAGTGGTAACATACGCCTGGAGACACGTTTCAGGAACCCGCTGCCTAATACCATCAATCTAATAATTTATGCGGTATATGATAGTATGATTGAAGTGTCCCATCGCAGACAGGTTTTAGTTGATTACTATTAAGCATCATGAATACTGTGGAACTGACAGCCAGGTGTTTTGGCTTGTGATAAACTGCCCCAGCAACCTCTACAAATAAGACCTAGTGCTATGATAATTAACACACACCCCTCTGACCAGCCTGGAGAGCATTGGCTGGCAGTTTATATATTGGAGAGAGTTGGGTGTTTTTTTGACAGTTTTGGAAATGCTCCAAATCATTCAATATTTCCTAAATCGATTTATGACTTTTTAAACATGTCATGTGACGAGATACATTTATCAGACAAACAAGTTCAGGATGTCACATCGGTCACATGTGGTGAACACTGTATCTACTTCTTAAATCACATGTGTAGAAGCATCACCTATGATATGTTGATATCTAAATATTCTTCTAATCTGTTTAAAAATGACACAATGGTAACACGTTTTGTGAAAAAGTTGCAACCGTGTGTGTGTTCATAATGTGTTTAGTTGTGTTCAACATGTTCAGACAATTGTGTAAGATTGTGCAAGTCAATAAAATGTTGGTCAAATAAATTATCAGAGTTCATGTATCATTACAATCATTTTTATTTAGTCAAGCAAGGGGTTTTAGTCAAACAATAACATAGTCTGTGGTGGTAGCGATGGTTGATAATGACACTTTTACGGGCGACTATGGCAAGAACCCATTCAATTTTAAGAATTATAATCTAGAATATCTGGCAATATATGTTGACGGTGTCCAGTTCCCCACCAAACCATTACAACCGGACTTCCCTAATGGTTGCGTGACTCGTGAATTCTATCAACTGGTGTTATCAACAGGGAGACATTTAAAGAACAGTGCTATGGCCATTGATCGAAACGATTTCCTGAGACGGTACACTCTTTATGCATTTAATCTGACACCTGACGAGGATAATAGTCAGCATCTATCATTGATCAAGAGTGGTAACATACGCCTGGAGACACGTTTCAGGAACCCGCTGCCTAATACCATCAATCTAATAATTTATGCGGTATATGATAGTATGATTGAAGTGTCCCATCGCAGACAGGTTTTAGTTGATTACTATTAAGCATCATGAATACTGTGGAACTGACAGCCAGGTGTTTTGGCTTGTGATAAACTGCCCCAGCAACCTCTACAAATAAGACCTAGTGCTATGATAATTAACACACACCCCTCTGACCAGCCTGGAGAGCATTGGCTGGCAGTTTATATATTGGAGAGAGTTGGGTGTTTTTTTGACAGTTTTGGAAATGCTCCAAATCATTCAATATTTCCTAAATCGATTTATGACTTTTTAAACATGTCATGTGACGAGATACATTTATTAGACAAACAAGTTCAGGATGTCACATCGGTCACATGTGGTGAACACTGTATCTACTTCTTAAATCACATGTGTAGAAGCATCACCTATGATATGTTGATATCTAAATATTCTTCTAATCTGTTTAAAAATGACACAATGGTAACACGTTTTGTGAAAAAGTTGCAACCGTGTGTGTGTTCATAATGTGTTTAGTTGTGTTCAACATGTTCAGACAATTGTGTAAGATTGTGCAAGTCAATAAAATGTTGGTCAAATAAATTATCAGAGTTCATGTATCATTACAATCATTTTTATTTAGTCAAGCAAGGGGTTTTAGTCAAACAATAACATAGTCTGTGGTGGTAGCGATGGTTGATAATGACACTTTTACGGGCGACTATGGCAAGAACCCATTCAATTTTAAGAATTATAATCTAGAATATCTGGCAATATATGTTGACGGTGTCCAGTTCCCCACCAAACCATTACAACCGGACTTCCCTAATGGTTGCGTGACTCGTGAATTCTATCAACTGGTGTTATCAACAGGGAGACATTTAAAGAACAGTGCTATGGCCATTGATCGAAACGATTTCCTGAGACGGTACACTCTTTATGCATTTAATCTGACACCTGACGAGGATAATAGTCAGCATCTATCATTGATCAAGAGTGGTAACATACGCCTGGAGACACGTTTCAGGAACCCGCTGCCTAATACCATCAATCTAATAATTTATGCGGTATATGATAGTATGATTGAAGTGTCCCATCGCAGACAGGTTTTAGTTGATTACTATTAAGCATCATGAATACTGTGGAACTGACAGCCAGGTGTTTTGGCTTGTGATAAACTGCCCCAGCAACCTCTACAAATAAGACCTAGTGCTATGATAATTAACACACACCCCTCTGACCAGCCTGGAGAGCATTGGCTGGCAGTTTATATATTGGAGAGAGTTGGGTGTTTTTTTGACAGTTTTGGAAATGCTCCAAATCATTCAATATTTCCTAAATCGATTTATGACTTTTTAAACATGTCATGTGACGAGATACATTTATCAGACAAACAAGTTCAGGATGTCACATCGGTCACATGTGGTGAACACTGTATCTACTTCTTAAATCACATGTGTAGAAGCATCACCTATGATATGTTGATATCTAAATATTCTTCTAATCTGTTTAAAAATGACACAATGGTAACACGTTTTGTGAAAAAGTTGCAACCGTGTGTGTGTTCATAATGTGTTTAGTTGTGTTCAACATGTTCAGACAATTGTGTAAGATTGTGCAAGTCAATAAAATGTTGGTCAAATAAATTATCAGAGTTCATGTATCATTACAATCATTTTTATTTAGTCAAGCAAGGGGTTTTAGTCAAACAATAACATAGTCTGTGGTGGTAGCGATGGTTGATAATGACACTTTTACGGGCGACTATGGCAAGAACCCATTCAATTTTAAGAATTATAATCTAGAATATCTGGCAATATATGTTGACGGTGTCCAGTTCCCCACCAAACCATTACAACCGGACTTCCCTAATGGTTGCGTGACTCGTGAATTCTATCAACTGGTGTTATCAACAGGGAGACATTTAAAGAACAGTGCTATGGCCATTGATCGAAACGATTTCCTGAGACGGTACACTCTTTATGCATTTAATCTGACACCTGACGAGGATAATAGTCAGCATCTATCATTGATCAAGAGTGGTAACATACGCCTGGAGACACGTTTCAGGAACCCGCTGCCTAATACCATCAATCTAATAATTTATGCGGTATATGATAGTATGATTGAAGTGTCCCATCGCAGACAGGTTTTAGTTGATTACTATTAAGCATCATGAATACTGTGGAACTGACAGCCAGGTGTTTTGGCTTGTGATAAACTGCCCCAGCAACCTCTACAAATAAGACCTAGTGCTATGATAATTAACACACACCCCTCTGACCAGCCTGGAGAGCATTGGCTGGCAGTTTATATATTGGAGAGAGTTGGGTGTTTTTTTGACAGTTTTGGAAATGCTCCAAATCATTCAATATTTCCTAAATCGATTTATGACTTTTTAAACATGTCATGTGACGAGATACATTTATCAGACAAACAAGTTCAGGATGTCACATCGGTCACATGTGGTGAACACTGTATCTACTTCTTAAATCACATGTGTAGAAGCATCACCTATGATATGTTGATATCTAAATATTCTTCTAATCTGTTTAAAAATGACACAATGGTAACACGTTTTGTGAAAAAGTTGCAACCGTGTCTGGGTTTCCGTTAACCGGCAATTGCCGGTCTTTGTCCGGTAAAATTTGGTGAAGTCCGACAAATTGAAAAGTCGTCGGACATATTGTCCGGTGAAAATAATTCCCTTTGAATACAATTCGCTAAAGCTGGCTGGGTGCGTTCGTAAACACGCTCTGGAAATCCGATCAGCACTCGCGGAACGCCTCTCGTCCAATCGAACGACTCGGTCGCTCTGTGACATCGAAGCCAGCGTGCGCTCCGGCGCTCTCAGAGCGTGTTTACGAACGCACCCCTAGAAGTTTCCAGCCAGCTAGCTGAAGCTGCTACACACACCAGAGCCATGGCGACCGAACGGCAAGTTAAACAACATACTATAAAAGTGACATTGTTTTACTCATTACTCATACGTTTGTTGTCATTCGGCGGTGCTAATAGTCGCTTTCTTTTTTAATTTATTTAATTTATTTTATTTTAGCAGTTTCCCCGAAAGTTAAGTGTTTGTTTTTATATCACTATTTGCACTTCTGGTTAGATGCTAAACTGCATTTTGTTGTCTGGTACTTGTACTCTGCAATGACAATAAAGTTGAATCTCACCTAATCTAATCTAATCTAATCTAAAATAATCTAAAATAATCCCATCACTATTACTCCCTATTTTCATCAGTGTTTCAATCCTTGAATCTGTGATGGAAATCAAGCAAAGCCACTTCAAGTCTCCCCACCACTGACAGCGCTGGGTGTGCCTTTCCTTACACTCTCGGTTATTCCCTGTGGATTTTAAAAAACGGTGTTTTGGTTTCTATAATGTGGTCTATTCTCAGTGTTGACGAGCAACTCAGGGGGCTTTGAGATGGCTAACAGCTAATTAAAGGAGTAATTCCACTCAAAAGGGTAGAAGTAAGCTGACTGTCTGTCTGTCTGTCTGTCTGTCTGTCTATCTGTCTGTCTGTCTGCCTGTCTGTCTGTCTGTCTGTCTGTCTGTCTGTCTGTCTGTCTGTCTGTCTGTCTGTCTGTCTGTCTCTCTGTCAGTGTGCTGGACTACCTATGACTTCCATGGTACCTGGGAACGCGTTGTCGGAGAGAAACGCCCTCTGTACAAAGGACCTACTGACCAAAATCCCTGTTCCCCGTAGCCTACATGCTTGCACTGTTACTGTTCAATAAAATGTTATACATCTAGACATTGTGGTATTTCTTTATATACGTATCCCAGACTGCCTATCAATTGTTTCTCAATAAACAGTTATGTTCTTCCCATTGTCATACTCCCGAGCTAAACGAAATGCCTTCCCAACCAGCGAGACTTATAGAAATGACGTTGTTTTATTGATTAAAAAAAAAAAAAGGGTAAAACTGTAAAGAGAAAATAGAAAACTCACATTAATCCCAAACAATTTAACAAACTTCAGTTAACGTAATGTGGAGTCCGTTCATTGATCGATGCTGTCTGTTCAGTTCCCAGTGAGGCGCCCGTTCAGCGCTGGACCCGTTCAGCGCTGGATTTGACGCATGGCATAGCGCGCATGCGTCAAATCATGTTATATTATTATTATATATTATATAGCTCGCATCTAATCGTATCGGATGAGAAATAGACATTAAATGGCATATATAGGCCGCTACACAACAGTAATCACCGCGACAAACATTAGATTTGGAGGAAAAAAAAATATGATTTTGGAAAAAAATAAAAATATTATATTTTAATATGATGACCGGAATATATCACGTTTGTCCGGTAAATCGAATTCTTCCCGGACACGATGTCCGACGGCAAATTTTTCTAACGGAAACCCTGAACCGTGTGTGTGTTCATAATGTGTTTAGTTGTGTTCAACATGTTCAGACAAATTGTGTAAGATTGTGCAAGTCAATAAAATGTTGGTCAAATAAATTATCAGAGTTCATGTATCATTACAATCATTTTTATTTAGTCAAGCAAGGGGTTTTAGTCAAACAATAACATAGTCTGTGGTGGTAGCGATGGTTGATAATGACACTTTTACGGGCGACTATGGCAAGCAGGGTGCGAAATAAGGGGGAGCTCGGGGAGCTATAGCTCCCCTAGTGGTGACATGAGCTCCCCTGGAAACATGGTTTGTGAAATTTTGGGGGAGCTCTAAAATATTCCAAATTGCGATGGATTTATTCCAAGTTGTGACGGATTTTACCTGGTGTAATATGATTTGTAGAGGCATACAATCTATTTTGATGTTGGTATTAGGTAATATAAATGATATATAATAGCCTATATAGCCTACATATAGGCCTTTATTGGCTACAACTATGCGACAGTAACTTGCAGCGGGGTGCACTGACGCTGAACCCCTCATAGTGATAAGTAGGTGGACAACGCGTGGTGCTGAAATAGCCGACATGCGGTGTGTGGTTTGAAAAAAGTAACGCCAGCTCAGTAAATAATTCAAACTTAATGTTTACTTATAGGCTATGTGAATGTGACTGCACCACACATGTGAACAGTAACAAAGCAAATGCAGTTTAATTTTATGAAAAACATTGACAACTAAATCGTCGCAAAAATAAAATAAAAAATGAATCCGCTTAGCCTATATGCTCCTGAAAAACATTTAATGACAGAGCAAACACGCTACATTACTAGGGATAATAATTACAATGAGCCATTCATTAAAAATAGAAAAAATAATATTAGGCTATTAAATCTCACTTAATGAGAAAACTGGCATCTCCCATCGGTCACTATTTGTTGGCTATCTGGTGATATGGACGTCTTTGAGTGTCTAGAAAAGCGCTATAAGTCTAATGTATTATTATTATTTATTATTATTATGGACGTCACTTTAATCCGGCATTTCTCAAGGTTTTTATGCACCAATCGATTCCTCTAGCGCGTCTTTATCGCATTCATTGACGAAAAGGACGACTCGCATGTATAGGTGGAAGGGAACATTCATTGTGAGCACGGAAGATGTGAGTCTCACAACGGCTTTGCATTGATGAAACCAGGTAGGATGAACGTATAGTTCGCTGTCCATTCCTCTTTAAATGCCCTGTTTTCACTGTCAACTTTCCTCTTTACACCTTTGGAGAGTGACATGATGTTTCTCTTGCTAGCTAGCAGGTTAAATGTTTAGCTAACTTCACCCGGCACCAAACAACCAATCCAATAATAATGTGACCTTGTCTGGGAGGAGGGGGGAATCATTATCAGAATAAAACTATGTTAAATAATTATTAGAATAAGTTAGGCTGCGCTACATCGTCAGTCCACAAATTTATTATTCAAAACTATGGAAAAGGGTGAAACTACGTTGTTGAGAATCACAACACAAACTCGCTAGTCAAGCCAAAATACAGCAGCGAAATGGATTGAACTGCTACCTAGTTAACTAGAACACTACTTTACATTGTTACCTAGTTAACTAGAACACTACTTTACATTGTTAGCAGGCTCACAAAACAAGCCGTGTTAGTTGACTAGCGATGTGTCATTGATTTTCAAAAAAAAAAAAAATCCGTAAGGAGATTTTTTTTTTTTTCTTTAATCCCTGGGCTCCCCCGCACACCGTGATTTAATTCGCACACTGATGGCAAGAACCCATTCAATTTTAAGAATTATAATCTAGAATATCTGGCAATATATGTTGACGGTGTCCAGTTCCCCACCAAACCATTACAACCGGACTTCCCTAATGGTTGCGTGACTCGTGAATTCTATCAACTGGTGTTATCAACAGGGAGACATTTAAAGAACAGTGCTATGGCCATTGATCGAAACGATTTCCTGAGACGGTACACTCTTTATGCATTTAATCTGACACCTGACGAGGATAATAGTCAGCATCTATCATTGATCAAGAGTGGTAACATACGCCTGGAGACACGTTTCAGGAACCCGCTGCCTAATACCATCAATCTAATAATTTATGCGGTATATGATAGTATGATTGAAGTGTCCCATCGCAGACAGGTTTTAGTTGATTACTATTAAGCATCATGAATACTGTGGAACTGACAGCCAGGTGTTTTGGCTTGTGATAAACTGCCCCAGCAACCTTTACAAATAAGACCTAGTGTTATGATAATTAACACACACCCCTCTGACCAGCCTGGAGAGCATTGGCTGGCAGTTTATATATTGGAGAGAGTTGGGTGTTTTTTTGACAGTTTTGGAAATGCTCCAAATCATTCAATATTTCCTAAATCGATTTATGACTTTTTAAACATGTCATGTGACGAGATACATTTATCAGACAAACAAGTTCAGGATGTCACATCGGTCACATGTGGTGAACACTGTATCTACTTCTTAAATCACATGTGTAGAAGCATCACCTATGATATGTTGATATCTAAATATTCTTCTAATCTGTTTAAAAATGACACAATGGTAACACGTTTTGTGAAAAAGTTGCAACCGTGTGTGTGTTCATAATGTGTTTAGTTGTGTTCAACATGTTCAGACAAATTGTGTAAGATTGTGCAAGTCAATAAAATGTTGGTCAAATAAATTATCAGAGTTCATGTATCATTACAATCATTTTTATTTAGTCAAGCAAGGGGTTTTAGTCAAACAATAACATAGTCTGTGGTGGTAGCGATGGTTGATAATGACACTTTTACGGGCGACTATGGCAAGAACCCATTCAATTTTAAGAATTATAATCTAGAATATCTGGCAATATATGTTGACGGTGTCCAGTTCCCCACCAAACCATTACAACCGGACTTCCCTAATGGTTGCGTGACTCGTGAATTCTATCAACTGGTGTTATCAACAGGGAGACATTTAAAGAACAGTGCTATGGCCATTGATCGAAACGATTTCCTGAGACGGTACACTCTTTATGCATTTAATCTGACACCTGACGAGGATAATAGTCAGCATCTATCATTGATCAAGAGTGGTAACATACGCCTGGAGACACGTTTCAGGAACCCGCTGCCTAATACCATCAATCTAATAATTTATGCGGTATATGATAGTATGATTGAAGTGTCCCATCGCAGACAGGTTTTAGTTGATTACTATTAAGCATCATGAATACTGTGGAACTGACAGCCAGGTGTTTTGGCTTGTGATAAACTGCCCCAGCAACCTCTACAAATAAGACCTAGTGCTATGATAATTAACACACACCCCTCTGACCAGCCTGGAGAGCATTGGCTGGCAGTTTATATATTGGAGAGAGTTGGGTGTTTTTTTGACAGTTTTGGAAATGCTCCAAATCATTCAATATTTCCTAAATCGATTTATGACTTTTTAAACATGTCATGTGACGAGATACATTTATCAGACAAACAAGTTCAGGATGTCACATCGGTCACATGTGGTGAACACTGTATCTACTTCTTAAATCACATGTGTAGAAGCATCACCTATGATATGTTGATATCTAAATATTCTTCTAATCTGTTTAAAAATGACACAATGGTAACACGTTTTGTGAAAAAGTTGCAACCGTGTGTGTGTTCATAATGTGTTTAGTTGTGTTCAACATGTTCAGACAATTGTGTAAGATTGTGCAAGTCAATAAAATGTTGGTCAAATAAATTATCAGAGTTCATGTATCATTACAATCATTTTTATTTAGTCAAGCAAGGGGTTTTAGTCAAACAATAACATAGTCTGTGGTGGTAGCGATGGTTGATAATGACACTTTTACGGGCGACTATGGCAAGAACCCATTCAATTTTAAGAATTATAATCTAGAATATCTGGCAATATATGTTGACGGTGTCCAGTTCCCCACCAAACCATTACAACCGGACTTCCCTAATGGTTGCGTGACTCGTGAATTCTATCAACTGGTGTTATCAACAGGGAGACATTTAAAGAACAGTGCTATGGCCATTGATCGAAACGATTTCCTGAGACGGTACACTCTTTATGCATTTAATCTGACACCTGACGAGGATAATAGTCAGCATCTATCATTGATCAAGAGTGGTAACATACGCCTGGAGACACGTTTCAGGAACCCGCTGCCTAATACCATCAATCTAATAATTTATGCGGTATATGATAGTATGATTGAAGTGTCCCATCGCAGACAGGTTTTAGTTGATTACTATTAAGCATCATGAATACTGTGGAACTGACAGCCAGGTGTTTTGGCTTGTGATAAACTGCCCCAGCAACCTCTACAAATAAGACCTAGTGCTATGATAATTAACACACACCCCTCTGACCAGCCTGGAGAGCATTGGCTGGCAGTTTATATATTGGAGAGAGTTGGGTGTTTTTTTGACAGTTTTGGAAATGCTCCAAATCATTCAATATTTCCTAAATCGATTTATGACTTTTTAAACATGTCATGTGACGAGATACATTTATCAGACAAACAAGTTCAGGATGTCACATCGGTCACATGTGGTGAACACTGTATCTACTTCTTAAATCACATGTGTAGAAGCATCACCTATGATATGTTGATATCTAAATATTCTTCTAATCTGTTTAAAAATGACACAATGGTAACACGTTTTGTGAAAAAGTTGCAACCGTGTGTGTGTTCATAATGTGTTTAGTTGTGTTCAACATGTTCAGACAATTGTGTAAGATTGTGCAAGTCAATAAAATGTTGGTCAAATAAATTATCAGAGTTCATGTATCATTACAATCATTTTTATTTAGTCAAGCAAGGGGTTTTAGTCAAACAATAACATAGTCTGTGGTGGTAGCGATGGTTGATAATGACACTTTTACGGGCGACTATGGCAAGAACCCATTCAATTTTAAGAATTATAATCTAGAATATCTGGCAATATATGTTGACGGTGTCCAGTTCCCCACCAAACCATTACAACCGGACTTCCCTAATGGTTGCGTGACTCGTGAATTCTATCAACTGGTGTTATCAACAGGGAGACATTTAAAGAACAGTGCTATGGCCATTGATCGAAACGATTTCCTGAGACGGTACACTCTTTATGCATTTAATCTGACACCTGACGAGGATAATAGTCAGCATCTATCATTGATCAAGAGTGGTAACATACGCCTGGAGACACGTTTCAGGAACCCGCTGCCTAATACCATCAATCTAATAATTTATGCGGTATATGATAGTATGATTGAAGTGTCCCATCGCAGACAGGTTTTAGTTGATTACTATTAAGCATCATGAATACTGTGGAACTGACAGCCAGGTGTTTTGGCTTGTGATAAACTGCCCCAGCAACCTCTACAAATAAGACCTAGTGCTATGATAATTAACACACACCCCTCTGACCAGCCTGGAGAGCATTGGCTGGCAGTTTATATATTGGAGAGAGTTGGGTGTTTTTTTGACAGTTTTGGAAATGCTCCAAATCATTCAATATTTCCTAAATCGATTTATGACTTTTTAAACATGTCATGTGACGAGATACATTTATCAGACAAACAAGTTCAGGATGTCACATCGGTCACATGTGGTGAACACTGTATCTACTTCTTAAATCACATGTGTAGAAGCATCACCTATGATATGTTGATATCTAAATATTCTTCTAATCTGTTTAAAAATGACACAATGGTAACACGTTTTGTGAAAAAGTTGCAACCGTGTGTGTGTTCATAATGTGTTTAGTTGTGTTCAACATGTTCAGACAATTGTGTAAGATTGTGCAAGTCAATAAAATGTTGGTCAAATAAATTATCAGAGTTCATGTATCATTACAATCATTTTTATTTAGTCAAGCAAGGGGTTTTAGTCAAACAATAACATAGTCTGTGGTGGTAGCGATGGTTGATAATGACACTTTTACGGGCGACTATGGCAAGAACCCATTCAATTTTAAGAATTATAATCTAGAATATCTGGCAATATATGTTGACGGTGTCCAGTTCCCCACCAAACCATTACAACCGGACTTCCCTAATGGTTGCGTGACTCGTGAATTCTATCAACTGGTGTTATCAACAGGGAGACATTTAAAGAACAGTGCTATGGCCATTGATCGAAACGATTTCCTGAGACGGTACACTCTTTATGCATTTAATCTGACACCTGACGAGGATAATAGTCAGCATCTATCATTGATCAAGAGTGGTAACATACGCCTGGAGACACGTTTCAGGAACCCGCTGCCTAATACCATCAATCTAATAATTTATGCGGTATATGATAGTATGATTGAAGTGTCCCATCGCAGACAGGTTTTAGTTGATTACTATTAAGCATCATGAATACTGTGGAACTGACAGCCAGGTGTTTTGGCTTGTGATAAACTGCCCCAGCAACCTCTACAAATAAGACCTAGTGCTATGATAATTAACACACACCCCTCTGACCAGCCTGGAGAGCATTGGCTGGCAGTTTATATATTGGAGAGAGTTGGGTGTTTTTTTGACAGTTTTGGAAATGCTCCAAATCATTCAATATTTCCTAAATCGATTTATGACTTTTTAAACATGTCATGTGACGAGATACATTTATCAGACAAACAAGTTCAGGATGTCACATCGGTCACATGTGGTGAACACTGTATCTACTTCTTAAATCACATGTGTAGAAGCATCACCTATGATATGTTGATATCTAAATATTCTTCTAATCTGTTTAAAAATGACACAATGGTAACACGTTTTGTGAAAAAGTTGCAACCGTGTGTGTGTTCATAATGTGTTTAGTTGTGTTCAACATGTTCAGACAATTGTGTAAGATTGTGCAAGTCAATAAAATGTTGGTCAAATAAATTATCAGAGTTCATGTATCATTACAATCATTTTTATTTAGTCAAGCAAGGGGTTTTAGTCAAACAATAACATAGTCTGTGGTGGTAGCGATGGTTGATAATGACACTTTTACGGGCGACAATGGCAAGAACCCATTCAATTTTAAGAATTATAATCTAGAATATCTGGCAATATATGTTGACGGTGTCCAGTTCCCCACCAAACCATTACAACCGGACTTCCCTAATGGTTGCGTGACTCGTGAATTCTATCAACTGGTGTTATCAACAGGGAGACATTTAAAGAACAGTGCTATGGCCATTGATCGAAACGATTTCCTGAGACGGTACACTCTTTATGCATTTAATCTGACACCTGACGAGGATAATAGTCAGCATCTATCATTGATCAAGAGTGGTAACATACGCCTGGAGACACGTTTCAGGAACCCGCTGCCTAATACCATCAATCTAATAATTTATGCGGTATATGATAGTATGATTGAAGTGTCCCATCGCAGACAGGTTTTAGTTGATTACTATTAAGCATCATGAATACTGTGGAACTGACAGCCAGGTGTTTTGGCTTGTGATAAACTGCCCCAGCAACCTCTACAAATAAGACCTAGTGCTATGATAATTAACACACACCCCTCTGACCAGCCTGGAGAGCATTGGCTGGCAGTTTATATATTGGAGAGAGTTGGGTGTTTTTTTGACAGTTTTGGAAATGCTCCAAATCATTCAATATTTCCTAAATCGATTTATGACTTTTTAAACATGTCATGTGACGAGATACATTTATCAGACAAACAAGTTCAGGATGTCACATCGGTCACATGTGGTGAACACTGTATCTACTTCTTAAATCACATGTGTAGAAGCATCACCTATGATATGTTGATATCTAAATATTCTTCTAATCTGTTTAAAAATGACACAATGGTAACACGTTTTGTGAAAAAGTTGCAACCGTGTGTGTGTTCATAATGTGTTTAGTTGTGTTCAACATGTTCAGACAATTGTGTAAGATTGTGCAAGTCAATAAAATGTTGGTCAAATAAATTATCAGAGTTCATGTATCATTACAATCATTTTTATTTAGTCAAGCAAGGGGTTTTAGTCAAACAATAACATAGTCTGTGGTGGTAGCGATGGTTGATAATGACACTTTTACGGGCGACTATGGCAAGAACCCATTCAATTTTAAGAATTATAATCTAGAATATCTGGCAATATATGTTGACGGTGTCCAGTTCCCCACCAAACCATTACAACCGGACTTCCCTAATGGTTGCGTGACTCGTGAATTCTATCAACTGGTGTTATCAACAGGGAGACATTTAAAGAATAGTGCTATGGCCATTGATCGAAACGATTTCCTGAGACGGTACACTCTTTATGCATTTAATCTGACACCTGACGAGGATAATAGTCAGCATCTATCATTGATCAAGAGTGGTAACATACGCCTGGAGACACGTTTCAGGAACCCGCTGCCTAATACCATCAATCTAATAATTTATGCGGTATATGATAGTATGATTGAAGTGTCCCATCGCAGACAGGTTTTAGTTGATTACTATTAAGCATCATGAATACTGTGGAACTGACAGCCAGGTGTTTTGGCTTGTGATAAACTGCCCCAGCAATCTCTACAAATAAGACCTAGTGCTATGATAATTAACACACACCCCTCTGACCAGCCTGGAGAGCATTGGCTGGCAGTTTATATATTGGAGAGAGTTGGGTGTTTTTTTGACAGTTTTGGAAATGCTCCAAATCATTCAATATTTCCTAAATCGATTTATGACTTTTTAAACATGTCATGTGACGAGATACATTTATCAGACAAACAAGTTCAGGATGTCACATCGGTCACATGTGGTGAACACTGTATCTACTTCTTAAATCACATGTGTAGAAGCATCACCTATGATATGTTGATATCTAAATATTCTTCTAATCTGTTTAAAAATGACACAATGGTAACACGTTTTGTGAAAAAGTTGCAACCGTGTGTGTGTTCATAATGTGTTTAGTTGTGTTCAACATGTTCAGACAATTGTGTAAGATTGTGCAAGTCAATAAAATGTTGGTCAAATAAATTATCAGAGTTCATGTATCATTACAATCATTTTTATTTAGTCAAGCAAGGGGTTTTAGTCAAACAATAACATAGTCTGTGGTGGTAGCGATGGTTGATAATGACACTTTTACGGGCGACTATGGCAAGAACCCATTCAATTTTAAGAATTATAATCTAGAATATCTGGCAATATATGTTGACGGTGTCCAGTTCCCCACCAAACCATTACAACCGGACTTCCCTAATGGTTGCGTGACTCGTGAATTCTATCAACTGGTGTTATCAACAGGGAGACATTTAAAGAACAGTGCTATGGCCATTGATCGAAACGATTTCCTGAGACGGTACACTCTTTATGCATTTAATCTGACACCTGACGAGGATAATAGTCAGCATCTATCATTGATCAAGAGTGGTAACATACGCCTGGAGACACGTTTCAGGAACCCGCTGCCTAATACCATCAATCTAATAATTTATGCGGTATATGATAGTATGATTGAAGTGTCCCATCGCAGACAGGTTTTAGTTGATTACTATTAAGCATCATGAATACTGTGGAACTGACAGCCAGGTGTTTTGGCTTGTGATAAACTGCCCCAGCAACCTCTACAAATAAGACCTAGTGCTATGATAATTAACACACACCCCTCTGACCAGCCTGGAGAGCATTGGCTGGCAGTTTATATATTGGAGAGAGTTGGGTGTTTTTTTGACAGTTTTGGAAATGCTCCAAATCATTCAATATTTCCTAAATCGATTTATGACTTTTTAAACATGTCATGTGACGAGATACATTTATCAGACAAACAAGTTCAGGATGTCACATCGGTCACATGTGGTGAACACTGTATCTACTTCTTAAATCACATGTGTAGAAGCATCACCTATGATATGTTGATATCTAAATATTCTTCTAATCTGTTTAAAAATGACACAATGGTAACACGTTTTGTGAAAAAGTTGCAACCGTGTGTGTGTTCATAATGTGTTTAGTTGTGTTCAACATGTTCAGACAATTGTGTAAGATTGTGCAAGTCAATAAAATGTTGGTCAAATAAATTATCAGAGTTCATGTATCATTACAATCATTTTTATTTAGTCAAGCAAGGGGTTTTAGTCAAACAATAACATAGTCTGTGGTGGTAGCGATGGTTGATAATGACACTTTTACGGGCGACTATGGCAAGAACCCATTCAATTTTAAGAATTATAATCTAGAATATCTGGCAATATATGTTGACGGTGTCCAGTTCCCCACCAAACCATTACAACCGGACTTCCCTAATGGTTGCGTGACTCGTGAATTCTATCAACTGGTGTTATCAACAGGGAGACATTTAAAGAACAGTGCTATGGCCATTGATCGAAACGATTTCCTGAGACGGTACACTCTTTATGCATTTAATCTGACACCTGACGAGGATAATAGTCAGCATCTATCATTGATCAAGAGTGGTAACATACGCCTGGAGACACGTTTCAGGAACCCGCTGCCTAATACCATCAATCTAATAATTTATGCGGTATATGATAGTATGATTGAAGTGTCCCATCGCAGACAGGTTTTAGTTGATTACTATTAAGCATCATGAATACTGTGGAACTGACAGCCAGGTGTTTTGGCTTGTGATAAACTGCCCCAGCAACCTCTACAAATAAGACCTAGTGCTATGATAATTAACACACACCCCTCTGACCAGCCTGGAGAGCATTGGCTGGCAGTTTATATATTGGAGAGAGTTGGGTGTTTTTTTGACAGTTTTGGAAATGCTCCAAATCATTCAATATTTCCTAAATCGATTTATGACTTTTTAAACATGTCATGTGACGAGATACATTTATCAGACAAACAAGTTCAGGATGTCACATCGGTCACATGTGGTGAACACTGTATCTACTTCTTAAATCACATGTGTAGAAGCATCACCTATGATATGTTGATATCTAAATATTCTTCTAATCTGTTTAAAAATGACACAATGGTAACACGTTTTGTGAAAAAGTTGCAACCGTGTGTGTGTTCATAATGTGTTTAGTTGTGTTCAACATGTTCAGACAATTGTGTAAGATTGTGCAAGTCAATAAAATGTTGGTCAAATAAATTATCAGAGTTCATGTATCATTACAATCATTTTTATTTAGTCAAGCAAGGGGTTTTAGTCAAACAATAACATAGTCTGTGGTGGTAGCGATGGTTGATAATGACACTTTTACGGGCGACTATGGCAAGAACCCATTCAATTTTAAGAATTATAATCTAGAATATCTGGCAATATATGTTGACGGTGTCCAGTTCCCCACCAAACCATTACAACCGGACTTCCCTAATGGTTGCGTGACTCGTGAATTCTATCAACTGGTGTTATCAACAGGGAGACATTTAAAGAACAGTGCTATGGCCATTGATCGAAACGATTTCCTGAGACGGTACACTCTTTATGCATTTAATCTGACACCTGACGAGGATAATAGTCAGCATCTATCATTGATCAAGAGTGGTAACATACGCCTGGAGACACGTTTCAGGAACCCGCTGCCTAATACCATCAATCTAATAATTTATGCGGTATATGATAGTATGATTGAAGTGTCCCATCGCAGACAGGTTTTAGTTGATTACTATTAAGCATCATGAATACTGTGGAACTGACAGCCAGGTGTTTTGGCTTGTGATAAACTGCCCCAGCAACCTCTACAAATAAGACCTAGTGCTATGATAATTAACACACACCCCTCTGACCAGCCTGGAGAGCATTGGCTGGCAGTTTATATATTGGAGAGAGTTGGGTGTTTTTTTGACAGTTTTGGAAATGCTCCAAATCATTCAATATTTCCTAAATCGATTTATGACTTTTTAAACATGTCATGTGACGAGATACATTTATCAGACAAACAAGTTCAGGATGTCACATCGGTCACATGTGGTGAACACTGTATCTACTTCTTAAATCACATGTGTAGAAGCATCACCTATGATATGTTGATATCTAAATATTCTTCTAATCTGTTTAAAAATGACACAATGGTAACACGTTTTGTGAAAAAGTTGCAACCGTGTGTGTGTTCATAATGTGTTTAGTTGTGTTCAACATGTTCAGACAATTGTGTAAGATTGTGCAAGTCAATAAAATGTTGGTCAAATAAATTATCAGAGTTCATGTATCATTACAATCATTTTTATTTAGTCAAGCAAGGGGTTTTAGTCAAACAATAACATAGTCTGTGGTGGTAGCGATGGTTGATAATGACACTTTTACGGGCGACTATGGCAAGAACCCATTCAATTTTAAGAATTATAATCTAGAATATCTGGCAATATATGTTGACGGTGTCCAGTTCCCCACCAAACCATTACAACCGGACTTCCCTAATGGTTGCGTGACTCGTGAATTCTATCAACTGGTGTTATCAACAGGGAGACATTTAAAGAACAGTGCTATGGCCATTGATCGAAACGATTTCCTGAGACGGTACACTCTTTATGCATTTAATCTGACACCTGACGAGGATAATAGTCAGCATCTATCATTGATCAAGAGTGGTAACATACGCCTGGAGACACGTTTCAGGAACCCGCTGCCTAATACCATCAATCTAATAATTTATGCGGTATATGATAGTATGATTGAAGTGTCCCATCGCAGACAGGTTTTAGTTGATTACTATTAAGCATCATGAATACTGTGGAACTGACAGCCAGGTGTTTTGGCTTGTGATAAACTGCCCCAGCAACCTCTACAAATAAGACCTAGTGCTATGATAATTAACACACACCCCTCTGACCAGCCTGGAGAGCATTGGCTGGCAGTTTATATATTGGAGAGAGTTGGGTGTTTTTTTGACAGTTTTGGAAATGCTCCAAATCATTCAATATTTCCTAAATCGATTTATGACTTTTTAAACATGTCATGTGACGAGATACATTTATCAGACAAACAAGTTCAGGATGTCACATCGGTCACATGTGGTGAACACTGTATCTACTTCTTAAATCACATGTGTAGAAGCATCACCTATGATATGTTGATATCTAAATATTCTTCTAATCTGTTTAAAAATGACACAATGGTAACACGTTTTGTGAAAAAGTTGCAACCGTGTGTGTGTTCATAATGTGTTTAGTTGTGTTCAACATGTTCAGACAATTGTGTAAGATTGTGCAAGTCAATAAAATGTTGGTCAAATAAATTATCAGAGTTCATGTATCATTACAATCATTTTTATTTAGTCAAGCAAGGGGTTTTAGTCAAACAATAACATAGTCTGTGGTGGTAGCGATGGTTGATAATGACACTTTTACGGGCGACTATGGCAAGAACCCATTCAATTTTAAGAATTATAATCTAGAATATCTGGCAATATATGTTGACGGTGTCCAGTTCCCCACCAAACCATTACAACCGGACTTCCCTAATGGTTGCGTGACTCGTGAATTCTATCAACTGGTGTTATCAACAGGGAGACATTTAAAGAACAGTGCTATGGCCATTGATCGAAACGATTTCCTGAGACGGTACACTCTTTATGCATTTAATCTGACACCTGACGAGGATAATAGTCAGCATCTATCATTGATCAAGAGTGGTAACATACGCCTGGAGACACGTTTCAGGAACCCGCTGCCTAATACCATCAATCTAATAATTTATGCGGTATATGATAGTATGATTGAAGTGTCCCATCGCAGACAGGTTTTAGTTGATTACTATTAAGCATCATGAATACTGTGGAACTGACAGCCAGGTGTTTTGGCTTGTGATAAACTGCCCCAGCAACCTCTACAAATAAGACCTAGTGCTATGATAATTAACACACACCCCTCTGACCAGCCTGGAGAGCATTGGCTGGCAGTTTATATATTGGAGAGAGTTGGGTGTTTTTTTGACAGTTTTGGAAATGCTCCAAATCATTCAATATTTCCTAAATCGATTTATGACTTTTTAAACATGTCATGTGACGAGATACATTTATCAGACAAACAAGTTCAGGATGTCACATCGGTCACATGTGGTGAACACTGTATCTACTTCTTAAATCACATGTGTAGAAGCATCACCTATGATATGTTGATATCTAAATATTCTTCTAATCTGTTTAAAAATGACACAATGGTAACACGTTTTGTGAAAAAGTTGCAACCGTGTGTGTGTTCATAATGTGTTTAGTTGTGTTCAACATGTTCAGACAATTGTGTAAGATTGTGCAAGTCAATAAAATGTTGGTCAAATAAATTATCAGAGTTCATGTATCATTACAATCATTTTTATTTAGTCAAGCAAGGGGTTTTAGTCAAACAATAACATAGTCTGTGGTGGTAGCGATGGTTGATAATGACACTTTTACGGGCGACTATGGCAAGAACCCATTCAATTTTAAGAATTATAATCTAGAATATCTGGCAATATATGTTGACGGTGTCCAGTTCCCCACCAAACCATTACAACCGGACTTCCCTAATGGTTGCGTGACTCGTGAATTCTATCAACTGGTGTTATCAACAGGGAGACATTTAAAGAACAGTGCTATGGCCATTGATCGAAACGATTTCCTGAGACGGTACACTCTTTATGCATTTAATCTGACACCTGACGAGGATAATAGTCAGCATCTATCATTGATCAAGAGTGGTAACATACGCCTGGAGACACGTTTCAGGAACCCGCTGCCTAATACCATCAATCTAATAATTACCCCCTGTACAGACCTCTTCATCACCTCTACCCCCCCCTGTACAGACCTCTTCATCACCTCTACCCCCCCAGTTTTCTCTACAATTTCTACAATTTTCTCTCTACAGTTTCTACACGTCAACGTGTACCGAAACACTTGTTTCCAACGTGGTCCTACGTTTCTCCTACACCAAGACACATACAAAGAGCATAGAAACATACAAAGAGCATAGAAACATACAAAGAGCATAGAAGATACAATCAGAATACAGTCTGCCATTCCTTCTCCCAGCATCGATTTGGTTTTCCTATCATGACTGAAGGACAGATGATTCACTTACTTACACAAGTTTGACTTCGGTAATAGGTCCAGTTGCAATATCAAGTTGGGAACAAAAGATGCCTCCTTCTAATCCATTTGTTCAATTTGTTTACAAAGTCCGGTAGTGGAAAGCAGAACAACGCATTTGTTACTTCACATCCCGCTAGCCATGTTTTCTTCTCATACCAACCCCTCGTAAATCCTCGGTTTTACCGTCACGAACGTGACGCCGGACATGACGTAAGCACGTACGATTCTTTGTGCATGTCCCAAAACCCCATAGACAATCGACCGAATGGCCTGAAGTTACCAAAATAGATTTTACATGCAAGTCTACGAGAACAGCCTAGTGCAACTTCGAGTAGACTGAAAGTTGCCCCGAAAGGGGCGGGACTTGAAGCTGATTGGAACATACTCCACAGAACACTAGCTGATTGGACTATGATATACTCCACAGAACACTAGCTGATTGGACTATGATATTCAGAAGCAACACTCAGTGGCGGAGCTACCAGGGTGGCAAGGGGTGGCAGCTGCCACCCTTGAAAAAAGTCCTGCCACCCCAGTTACACAGACCAACTGATATAATTTGTTGTATTATTATTATTTTATCTTTATCTTTATTTTTAATCAGAATTCAGTGTAAAATTCCCAAATTTGAAAAATAAACTCACTGTCTGTTCCACCCCTCCGTCTCAAATGGTTGCACCCTATTTCACACGGGGAGATTTGAATAGGCTAGGTGTGTTCCAATAGTTCACCGCACAGCTGATGCTGATTAAGCAATTAAACCTGAGCTGTCTTTCTGGTGCTGTGCCGTGTGGAGCCTGTTGTTCAGGTAATGTTAAATGTGGTTTTAACTAATTATGTTATTACGTTTACAATTCATTACCTATTGGATATGTTAGGTAAATTAAATGATTTTTTGTTCGTCAATGTAACGTTATTTGCTGAGTTATGAAGCGAAGACTTAAGTCTCAGCTGTTAGCTAGCTATTTAGCTTTTACTTACTGTTTAGCTAACGTCGGCGTTATTATAGTTATGTCATTGTAACACGATGTTAATGTATGTTGAAAATATGGTGCAGGAAGAAGGGTAGTAACAATGTGTGTTCCAACAGTTTACCGCACAGCTGATGCTGATTAATCAATTAAACCTGAGCTGTCTTTCTGGTGCTGTGCCGTGTGGAGCCTGTTGTTCAGGTAATGTTAAATGTGGTTTTAACTAATTATGTTATTACGTTTACAATTCATTACCTATTGGATATGTTAGGTAAATTAAATGATTTTTTGTTCGTCAATGTAACGTTATTTGCTGAGTTATGAAGCGAAGACTTAAGTCTCAGCTGTTAGCTAGCTATTTAGCTTTTACTTACTGTTTAGCTAACGTCGGCGTTATTATAGTTATGTCATTGTAACACGATGTTAATGTATGTTGAAAATATGGTGCAGGAAGAAGGGCAGTAACAATGTGTGTTCCAACAGTTTACCGCACAGCTGATGCTGATTAATCAATTAAACCTGAGCTGTCTTTCTGGTGCTGTGCCGTGTGGAGCCTGTTGTTCAGGTAATGTTAAATGTGGTTTTAACTAATTTTGTTATTACGTTTACAATTCATTACCTATTGGATATGTTTAGTAAATTAATAGATTTTTTGTTCGTCAATGTAACGTTATTTGCTGAGTTATGAAGCGAAGACGTCAGTCTCAGCTGTTAGCTAGCTATTTAGCTTTTACTTACTGTTTAGCTAACGTTGGCGTTATTATAGTTATGTCATTGTAACACGATGTTAATGTATGTTGAAAATATGGTGCAGGAAGAAGGGTAGTAACAAAATGAAGAGGAACGGCAACGGTGATATTAGGATTTTCTTTGGCAAGCGACATCAGCCAGATCATGGCAGTACAGAGGCTGAGGAAGCGAGTCATGGCAGTACAGAGGCTGAGGAAGCGAGTCATGGCAGTACAGAGGCTGAGGAAGCGAGTCATGGCAGTACAGAGGCTGAGGAAGAGACACCAGTTGTCCCTAGTTCAGCTGCAGCTGGTCCTCATGGTATGAATGTTTATGATTTCCACTTTTTGTTCCAGTCCATTATTACATTTGAATCAAACCTCATATAATACAAGTAGTGACATGTTATCAAAGCTACAGTACAGTATCATGTGTTAGCTTTAATCAAAAGTATATTTACTTGGTGAATATAAGTTGTGACATTGACCATCAGGGAGTAATCCGATCAGACCTATATCTGATTTTTTTTCCCTCCTTTATTTTTATTTTCCTAGATATTTCCAAACACAGAGGAGATGGCCCGACACAACCATCCTTGGAGACGTTTCCCAAGACATTGCAGGGTGGAGCCAGAAGGAGTTTCCGTGCCGACTGGTACAAGATACATCCCTGGCTGGAATACTCCCAGTCGAAAGACGCAAGTTATTGTTTCTCTTGTAGACACTTTTCTCTGCCTAATGCCCCTAAGAGTGTGTTTATGGATGGATATTCAAATTGGAAGAAAGCCACATTTAAGGACAGTGGATTTTGTTCCCATGCTAAATCTGAGAGCCATGTTAATGCAATGTTTGCGTGGACAGAGAATAAGAAAATGATAGATAAAAACACATCAATGTTAGTAATGATGGATGAAGAGTCCAGAAAAAAAGTAATCGAAAATCAGAAATATATCAAAACACTAGGTGAAGTTCTGCTGTTAACAGCAACTCAAAATATTTCCCAGCGGGGTCACAGGGAATCTCCTGAGTCTGATAATAGAGGCAATTTCTTAGAGATTTTAGATGTCCTATGCAAGCATGACCCATTTTTAAAGAAAAGAATGGAAGAGCAAGCCAAAAATGCTAAATACACATGCAGCAGTATCCAAAATGAAATACTCCAGTGTTTGGCAGGGATGGTTCAAGAGGAGATCATAAAGGAGGTCAAAGAGAGTGCACAGTTTTCTGTTCTAGTGGATGAAACGAAAGATGTCAAGAAAAAAGAGCAGATGTCTTTTGTTCTTCGTTACTACTATAACGGTGTAGTACATGAGAGTTTTCTGGAGTTTCAAGAGGCAGAGAAACTGGATGCTGCCAGTTTAACAGAAAAAATTATAGGCTGTTTAGAGAAGCATGGGCTAGAATATAAGAAAAACCTAGTTGGTCAAGGCTACGATGGAGCATCAACTATGAGTGGGAAGCATTCTGGTGTCCAAGCCAGAATAAAAGAAGTAGCCAAGCATGCATTTTACGTTCATTGCAGTGCACACTGCTTAAACTTAGTGATAGTGGACAGTGTGAAATCTGTACCCGACGCTGCAAATTTCTTTTCATTGTTAGAGCGACTGTATGTATTTATATCAGGGTCTTATGTCCATCCCAAATGGTTGGCGGTGCAGAGGGAGATGTTTGATGGTGAACCAAGGGAACTCCAGCGGCTCAGCGATACACGATGGGCCTGCAGATATTTAGCTTGTCGCAATGTTATGGATAGGTTGCCTGCTTTAATGCAAGTACTTGAAGACATTTCAGATGAGGACAATCCGGACAGAGCTGTTGAAGCAAGAGGGCTACTGGTTCAAATTGATCTGAATTTTATTGGATGCCTTACAGTTTTGAGAAAAGTACTAGGTGACACCCGATTTTTGTCAGATATGCTCCAGTCAACACAGCTTGACCTTACTAAAGCTGTTGAGCTAATTGAAACACTACAACAGACTCTAAAAAACTATCGTACTGAGACATATTTTGATGAGCTTTGGATTGAAATACTCAACACCTGTGAAAGTTGTAACATTTCTACAACTCACACTCATAAGAGGGCAAGACGGATAACAAAGAAACTTAAAGGTAGTGTTATCACGTCTACACTAGGACAGCACACAATACCAGACAGCAAAAAGTCTTTTCTAACTAAAATATTTTATCCTGTCATAGTAGCTTGACTCGGCATATCACCAAATATACACAGAAAACGCTCGATCAACTTCATCACCTCAACTTGCTGTTCATCTGACAAATTAGTTAACTGAGTGGGCAACACTTTCAACATTTTCGAGTTGCCCATTCGAGTATTCTGATTAGAGGAATGACGTGTCCTCAACTCCTCATCAGTCACGCACAGCGTCTCTGTCACAATGAATGCACCGCGGCCAGTGACTACCGGCTTAGGGACAGTTTTACAAGTCTCCTGACTAATTTTAGATTCCTCACTGGAGCAATAGCGTTTTAACATGTTCACATGACACACTCTAGTACTTCTCCGTCTCTCGGGAGTACTGATCACATAATCAGTGTCACTAAGACACTCACGAATATCATACGGACCACAGAATTTCGCCGACCGCGCAGCGCCTGAAATAGGCAATAGAGCTAAAACTTTATCACCTACATGAAACTTTCTAAAAACAGCAGTGCGATCATAATGACGCTTCATCACTGTTTGCGAACTAACAAGAGACTCTTTTGCAATGGTATTAGCCTGATGCAAACGCTCACGAAAATGACTAATGTAATCTAACACATTCCGCTCCGGACTACTCTTCCCACTCTCTAGACAGTATTTACGAAGCATCGCCTTTAACGTCTGATGCCATCGTTCTAATGCACCCTGACTCTCAGGATGATAGGCACTGGAAACAACATGTCGTACCCCTAACGTTCTTAGGGCTTGTTTGAAACGCTTAGACTGAAAGTTAGTGCCCTGGTCAGATTGTATAACAAGAGGAAGACCGAATGTGGAAAAGAACTTTGTTAAAGCTTCCACCACTGAGCTGGCTGATATGTTACGCAACGGAACAGCTTCGGTAAAACGAGTAGCAGCGCACATAATAGTGAGCAAATACTGACTTCCACTTTTAGTCCTAGGCAAAGGTCCAACACAATCAATTATTACACGTTCAAATGGCAACCCTATTTCAGATTTTTCACTTGCTGCATTTACAAAACATGTGTTTAATGACTGATCATCTACCTGAGCGACACGCAATCTATCACCGGTTACAGGGAGAGATAGGCTGTCAGCGGATGATATGGTAGGACTCGGGGAGGATGGTAACTCTACCACTTTCTCCCTGGGAGAAACTAAAACAATCGGGTTTTCATTCCTTTCAGACAAGGCTTGCATAATCACACTATCGCAGAGAGAAACATCGCTATTCTCCTCTCTGCCTCGACTCGATTGTGCACGAGTTACGGCGCACACCGGAAACAAATCAACATTTGTTGAATCTTTTGTCTCAGATTCCCTGCATTGAGGCGAATCCAGTACCTCCAACGTAGGAGTCACCTTACCCCCAGCAATATCATTGCCCAACAACAATGTCACTCCTTTAATGGGTAACGCTGGACATACAGCAACCGAATAAAAACCAGTAACCAACTCAGATTGTATGTGAATGCGGTGTACAGCCCGCGATACATAACCCATTTCAATACCACACAACACCGTTTCATTTCCGCACGCAGACTGATCAGAGAATGGCAGGACACTACATAGAATTACAGACTGTGACCCCCCGGTGTCTCGTAAAATACGTACTGGACACTGATCTTTTTGTTCACCCGTCAATGACCAGTGGCGGCTGGTGCTAAAATGTTTGGGTGGGGCACAGGTTATGGGGGCATGCTCCACGGGGAAGAATATCAACTTTAAAATCTGGATTTACAGTCAATTTTAGCATGAGAATAGCTCTACCCCCTGTACAGACCTCGCCATCCCCTCTACCCCCCTGTACAGACCTCTTCATCCCCTCTACCCCCCTGTACAGACCTCTTCATCCCCTCTACCCACCTCTACAGACCTCTTCATCCCCTCTACCCACCTCTACAGACCTCTCCATCCCCTCTACCCACCTCTACAGACCTCGCCATCCCCTCTACCCCCCTGTACAGACCTCTCCATCCCCTCTACGCCCTGTACAGACCTCTCCATCCCCTCTACCCCCCTGTACAGACCTCTCCATCCCCTCTACCCCCTGTACAGACCTCTTCATCCCCTCTACCCTCCTCTACAGACCTCTTCATCCCCTCTACCCTCCTCTACAGACCTCTTCATCCCCTCTACCCCCCTGTACAGACCTCTTCATCCCCTCTACCCCCCCTGTACAGACCTCTCCATCCCCTCTACCCTCCTCTACAGACCTCTCCATCCCCTCTACCCTCCTCTACAGACCTCTCCATCCCCTCTACCCCCCTGTACAGACCTCTTCATCCCCTCTACCCCCCTGTACAGACCTCTTCATACCCTCTACCCCCCTGTACAGACCTCTTCATCCCCTCTACCCCCCTGTACAGACCTCTTCATCCCCTCTACCCCTCTGTACAGACCTCTTCATCCCCTCTACCCCCCCTGTACAGACCTCTTCATCACCTCTACCCCCCTGTACAGACCTCTTCATCACCTCTACCCCCCCTGTACAGACCTCTTCATCACCTCTACCCCCCTGTACAGACCTCTTCATCCCCTCTACCCTCCTCTACAGACCTCTTCATCACCTCTACCCCCCTGTACAGACCTCTTCATCACCTCTACCCCCCCCTGTACAGACCTCTTCATCACCTCTACCCCCCCAGTTTTCTCTACAATTTCTACAATTTTCTCTCTACAGTTTCTACACGTCAACGTGTACCGAAACACTTGTTTCCAACGTGGTCCTACGTTTCTCCTACACCAAGACACATACAAAGAGCATAGAAACATACAAAGAGCATAGAAACATACAAAGAGCATAGAAGATACAATCAGAATACAGTCTGCCATTCCTTCTCCCAGCATCGATTTGGTTTTCCTATCATGACTGAAGGACAGATGATTCACTTACTTACACAAGTTTGACTTCGGTAATAGGTCCAGTTGCAATATCAAGTTGGGAACAAAAGATGCCTCCTTCTAATCCATTTGTTCAATTTGTTTACAAAGTCCGGTAGTGGAAAGCAGAACAACGCATTTGTTACTTCACATCCCGCTAGCCATGTTTTCTTCTCATACCAACCCCTCGTAAATCCTCGGTTTTACCGTCACGAACGTGACGCCGGACATGACGTAAGCACGTACGATTCTTTGTGCATGTCCCAAAACCCCATAGACAATCGACCGAATGGCCTGAAGTTACCAAAATAGATTTTACATGCAAGTCTACGAGAACAGCCTAGTGCAACTTCGAGTAGACTGAAAGTTGCCCCGAAAGGGGCGGGACTTGAAGCTGATTGGAACATACTCCACAGAACACTAGCTGATTGGACTATGATATACTCCACAGAACACTAGCTGATTGGACTATGATATTCAGAAGCAACACTCAGTGGCGAAGCTACCAGGGTGGCAAGGGGTGGCAGCTGCCACCCTTGAAAAAAGTCCTGCCACCCCAGTTACACAGACCAACTGATATAATTTGTTGTATTATTATTATTTTATCTTTATCTTTATTTTTAATCAGAATTCAGTGTAAAATTCCCAAATTTGAAAAATAAACTCACTGTCTGTTCCACCCCTCCGTCTCAAATGGTTGCACCCTATTTCACACGGGGAGATTTGAATAGGCTAGGTGTGTTCCAATAGTTCACCGCACAGCTGATGCTGATTAAGCAATTAAACCTGAGCTGTCTTTCTGGTGCTGTGCCGTGTGGAGCCTGTTGTTCAGGTAATGTTAAATGTGGTTTTAACTAATTATGTTATTACGTTTACAATTCATTACCTATTGGATATGTTAGGTAAATTAAATGATTTTTTGTTCGTCAATGTAACGTTATTTGCTGAGTTATGAAGCGAAGACTTAAGTCTCAGCTGTTAGCTAGCTATTTAGCTTTTACTTACTGTTTAGCTAACGTCGGCGTTATTATAGTTATGTCATTGTAACACGATGTTAATGTATGTTGAAAATATGGTGCAGGAAGAAGGGTAGTAACAATGTGTGTTCCAACAGTTTACCGCACAGCTGATGCTGATTAATCAATTAAACCTGAGCTGTCTTTCTGGTGCTGTGCCGTGTGGAGCCTGTTGTTCAGGTAATGTTAAATGTGGTTTTAACTAATTATGTTATTACGTTTACAATTCATTACCTATTGGATATGTTAGGTAAATTAAATGATTTTTTGTTCGTCAATGTAACGTTATTTGCTGAGTTATGAAGCGAAGACTTAAGTCTCAGCTGTTAGCTAGCTATTTAGCTTTTACTTACTGTTTAGCTAACGTCGGCGTTATTATAGTTATGTCATTGTAACACGATGTTAATGTATGTTGAAAATATGGTGCAGGAAGAAGGGTAGTAACAATGTGTGTTCCAACAGTTTACCGCACAGCTGATGCTGATTAATCAATTAAACCTGAGCTGTCTTTTCTGGTGCTGTGCCGTGTGGAGCCTGTTGTTCAGGTAATGTTAAATGTGGTTTTAACTAATTTTGTTATTACGTTTACAATTCATTACCTATTGGATATGTTTAGTAAATTAATAGATTTTTTGTTCGTCAATGTAACGTTATTTGCTGAGTTATGAAGCGAAGACGTCAGTCTCAGCTGTTAGCTAGCTATTTAGCTTTTACTTACTGTTTAGCTAACGTTGGCGTTATTATAGTTATGTCATTGTAACACGATGTTAATGTATGTTGAAAATATGGTGCAGGAAGAAGGGTAGTAACAAAA
The DNA here is from genome assembly GCF_963989245.1 of Nansenia antarctica. NCBI lineage: Eukaryota > Metazoa > Chordata > Actinopteri > Argentiniformes > Microstomatidae > Nansenia > Nansenia antarctica. The sequence goes on from NC_137674.1 coordinate 82,430,549, forward strand.
TGAAGAGGAACGGCAACGGTGATATTAGGATTTTCTTTGGCAAGCGACATCAGCCAGATCATGGCAGTACAGAGGCTGAGGAAGCGAGTCATGGCAGTACAGAGGCTGAGGAAGCGAGTCATGGCAGTACAGAGGCTGAGGAAGCGAGTCATGGCAGTACAGAGGCTGAGGAAGAGACACCAGTTGTCCCTAGTTCAGCTGCAGCTGGTCCTCATGGTATGAATGTTTATGATTTCCACTTTTTGTTCCAGTCCATTATTACATTTGAATCAAACCTCATAGGGTGAGGAGGGGGGAGGGAGGGGGGGGGGAGGGGGGAGGGTGGGGGTAGCAGGAGGGACATTGGCCCCCCTGGGGGACGGGGGTGGTGGTTGTAGCCGGGGGGTGTGGAGGGAGAGGGCGGGGGTGGGCGGGAACCTCTCTTTCTCAAACCTACAATAGAACTCGTTCAGCTCGTTAGCGAGGGGGAGGTTGTCGGACATCAGCGGGGACCTGGGTTTGTAGTTGGTGATGGTCTTTAGGCCTTTCCAGACGGAGGCGGAATCCCCCTCAGAGAGCTGTTTCTGCAGCTTCTCCGAAAAGCGATGCTTCGCCTCCTTCACCGCTTTGGCGAACCTGTACTTGGCCTGCTTGACCCGGTCCACGTCCCCACTGCGCCTAGCCACCTCCTTCTCTGACCTCAGACGCCTGAGTTGGGATGAAAACCAGGGCTTGTCGTTGTTGAAGGACTTCCTGGAGCGGAGGGGGACACACACCTCCTCGCCAAGGCTGATAAATGATGTAACAGTGTCTGTGTATACATCCAGATTGTTACCAGCCTCTGGCCCCGCCCACTCCACCAAGTCCTGGTCACAGCCTGCACTCTCCAACCAGGCGCAGAGTCGCTCACATGCCTCACTGGACCACACCCTGAATCGCCGTACAACAGGTTTAGACAGTTTTAACCTCTGCCTGTAGCGAGGGATCAGGTGTATGAGGATGTGGTCACTGTAGCCCAGTGCAGCACGGGGGACAGAATGGTAGGCTTGACGAGCTGTACAGTAGCAATGGTCCAGAGTGTTCACCCCCCTGGTGGGACACGTGACTTGCTGCCTGTATTTGGGGAGCGCCCGGCTAAGATTAGCCTGGTTAAAATCCCCCAAAACAACAACAAAACTGTCCGGGTAATTACGTTCCACACTCATCAATTGCTCTGCCAGTGTGTCTAATGCTGCGGTGACGTCCGCATCAGGTGGAATGTAGACACACGCGAGAATGAATGAGCTGAACTCACGGGGTGAATAAAAAGGACGGCAGAGGATGAATAGCGATTCTATAGCCGTGGAACAGTGTTTGTGGAGCACTGTCACCTCGGAACTCCAGCGCACGTTAACAAAGAACATTAACCCCCCACCCCTAGACTTGCTCACCGCCTCGAAGTCTCTGTCAGCCCGAAACGCGGAGAATCCCTCTAGCTCCACCGCCTCATCGGGGACAGATGGAGATAGGTGCGTCTCCGTGAACGCGAAGACAGCCGAGGAGTGGAAGTCGCTGTTCCTTGCAACGAGACACCGGAGTTCATCCATTTTATTGTAGAGGGAGTTCACGTTGCTCAGGAATATGCCCGGGAGTGGTGGTCGCGTTCCTCTCCGCCGAAGTCGAACCAAACAGCCAGCTCTCCGACCTCGCTGCCTTCTGATCCAACTCACGGCTCTGGCGAAAAACGCGGTCCCCCTCACAAGCATATCCAAAATGTCCGTGGAACGGGTGAGTAGTTTGGGGAAGATGTCCGGTGGGGTTAAACCCCTCATGTGCTGTAGAACGTCGCTTGTGTACGACGTTAGGCAGGACACAGAGACACAAAACAGACAGAACACAACGAACTGTAGCAACATAGCAGCCATGGTCGGCGCCATCTTTGATTACGTCAGATTACGTAATGCCCCTAAGAGTGTGTTTATGGATGGATATTCAAATTGGAAGAAAGCCACATTTAAGGACAGTGGATTTTGTTCCCATGCTAAATCTGAGAGCCATGTTAATGCAATGTTTGCGTGGACAGAGAATAAGAAAATGATAGATAAAAACACATCAATGTTAGTAATGATGGATGAAGAGTCCAGAAAAAAAGTAATCGAAAATCAGAAATATATCAAAACACTAGGTGAAGTTCTGCTGTTAACAGCAACTCAAAATATTTCCCAGCGGGGTCACAGGGAATCTCCTGAGTCTGATAATAGAGGCAATTTCTTAGAGATTTTAGATGTCCTATGCAAGCATGACCCATTTTTAAAGAAAAGAATGGAAGAGCAAGCCAAAAATGCTAAATACACATGCAGCAGTATCCAAAATGAAATACTCCAGTGTTTGGCAGGGATGGTTCAAGAGGAGATCATAAAGGAGGTCAAAGAGAGTGCACAGTTTTCTGTTCTAGTGGATGAAACGAAAGATGTCAAGAAAAAAGAGCAGATGTCTTTTGTTCTTCGTTACTACTATAACGGTGTAGTACATGAGAGTTTTCTGGAGTTTCAAGAGGCAGAGAAACTGGATGCTGCCAGTTTAACAGAAAAAATTATAGGCTGTTTAGAGAAGCATGGGCTAGAATATAAGAAAAACCTAGTTGGTCAAGGCTACGATGGAGGCTACGATGGAGCATCAACTATGAGTGGGAAGCATTCTGGTGTCCAAGCCAGAATAAAAGAAGTAGCCAAGCATGCATTTTACGTTCATTGCAGTGCACACTTGAATTACGTGTGTGCAGCCTTTTGCTCAAAAGTTATCAATGTTTCGTTTTCAGAGTCTCTTTTGACAATCTCTTAAAGAGCTGATTTCAGTCATTAACAGAGCTGTTCTGAGAGTGGACTGTTTTTTGCATTCGTTCTCAAGTTATATCAAAGTGTTGTTTTCTGCCTTTCTCGAGCACATTTTGACTTGTTGTTGAATGCTCCTATAATGTAACTCTAAATGACAATCAGAGCAACTCGAATTGCGTGTGTGCAGCCTTTTGCTCAAAAGTGATCAACGTTTCGTTTTCAGAGTCTCTTTTGACAATCTCTTCGAGAGCTGTTTTCAGTCATTAACAGAGCTGTTCTGAAAGTGTCCAAGCGGCCTGTTCTGAGAGTGGACTGTTTTTTGCATTCGTTCTCAAGTTCTATCAGTGTTGTTTTCTGCTTTTCTGGAGCACATTTTGACTTGTTGCTGAATGCTCCTATAATGTAACTCTAAATGACAATCAGAGCAACTTGAATTGCGTGTGTGCAGCCTTTTGCTCAAAAGTGATCAACGTTTCGTTTTCAGAGTCTCTTTTGACAATCTCTTCGAGAGCTGTTTTCAGTCACTAACAGAGCTGTTCTGAAAGTGTCCAAAGCGGCCTGTTCTTAGAGTGGACTGTTTTTTGCATTCGTTCTTAAGTTATATCAAACTATCAACGTGTTGTTTTCTGCTTTTCTGGAGCACATTTTGACTTGTTGCTGAATGCTCCTATAATGTAACTCTAAATGACAATCAGAGTATGTTGAATTACGTGTGTGCAGCCTTTTGCTCAAAAGTTATCAATGTTTCGTTTTCAGAGTCTCTTTTGACAATCTCTTAAAGAGCTGATTTCAGTCATTAACAGAGCTGTTCTGAAAGTGTCCAAGCAGCCTGTTCTGAGAGTGGACTGTTTTTTGCATTCGTTCTCAAGTTATATCAAAGTGTTGTTTTCTGCCTTTCTCGAGCACATTTTGACTTGTTGTTGAATGCTCCTATAATGTAACTCTAAATGACAATCAGAGCAACTTGAATTGCGTGTGTGCAGCCTTTTGCTCAAAAGTGATCAACGTTTCGTTTTCAGAGTCTCTTTTGACAATCTCTTCGAGAGCTGTTTTCAGTCACTAACAGAGCTGTTCTGAAAGTGTCCAAGCGGCCTGTTCTGAGAGTGGACTGTTTTTTGCATTCGTTCTCAAGTTCTATCAGTGTTGTTTTCTGCTTTTCTGGAGCACATTTTGACTTGTTGCTGAATTCTCCTATAATGTAACTCTAAATGACAATCAGAGCAACTTGAATTGCGTGTGTGCAGCCTTTTGCTCAAAAGTGATCAACGTTTCGTTTTCAGAGTCTCTTTTGACAATCTCTTCGAGAGCTGTTTTCAGTCACTAACAGAGCTGTTCTGAAAGTGTCCAAGCGGCCTGTTCTGAGAGTGGACTGTTTTTTGCATTCGTTCTCAAGTTCTATCAGTGTTGTTTTCTGCTTTTCTGGAGCACATTTTGACTTGTTGCTGAATGCTCCTATAATGTAACTCTAAATGACAATCAGGGCAACTTGAATTGCGTGTGTGCAGCCTTTTGCTCAAAAGTGATCAACGTTTCGTTTTCGGAGTCTCTTTTGACAATCTCTTCGAGAGCTGTTTTCAGTCATTAACAGAGCTGTTCTGAAAGTGTCCAAGCGGCCTGTTCTGAGAGTGGACTGTTGTTTTTTGCATTCGTTCTCAAGTTCTATCAGTGTTGTTTTCTGCTTTTCTGGAGCACATTTTGACTTGTTGCTGAATGCTCCTATAATGTAACTCTAAATGACAATCAGAGCAACTTGAATTGCGTGTGTGCAGCCTTTTGCTCAAAAGTGATCAACGTTTCGTTTTCGGAGTCTCTTTTGACAATCTCTTCGAGAGCTGTTTTCAGTCATTAACAGAGCTGTTCTGAAAGTGTCCAAGCGGCCTGTTCTTAGAGTGGACTGTTTTTTGCATTCGTTCTCAAGTTATATCAAACTATCAAAGTGTTGTTTTCTGCCTTTCTGGAGCACATTTTGACTTGTTGTTGAATGCTCCTATAATGTAACTCTAAATGACAATCAGAGTATGTTGAATTACGTGTGTGCAGCCTTTTGCTCAAAAGTTATCAATGTTTCGTTTTCAGAGTCTCTTTTGACAATCTCTTAAAGAGCTGATTTCAGTCATTAACAGAGCTGTTCTGAAAGTGTCCAAGCAGCCTGTTCTGAGAGTGGACTGTTTTTTGCATTCGTTCTCAAGTTATATCAAAGTGTTGTTTTCTGCCTTTCTCGAGCACATTTTGACTTGTTGTTGAATGCTCCTATAATGTAACTCTAAATGACAATCAGAGCAACTTGAATTGCGTGTGTGCAGCCTTTTGCTCAAAAGTGATCAACGTTTCATTTTCAGAGTCTCTTTTGACAATCTCTTCGAGAGCTGTTTTCAGTCATTAACAGAGCTGTTCTGAAAGTGTCCAAGCGGCCTGTTCTGAGAGTGGACTGTTTTTTGCATTCGTTCTCAAGTTCTATCAAACTATCAAAGTGTTGTTTTCTGCCTTTCTCGAGCACATTTTGACTTGTTGTTGAATGCTCCTATAATGTAACTCTAAATGACAATCAGAGCAACTTGAATTGCGTGTGTGCAGCCTTTTGCTCAGAAGTGATCAACGTTTCGTTTTCGGAGTCTCTTTTGACAATCTCTTCGGGAGCTGTTTTCAGTCATTAACAGAGCTGTTCTGAAAGTGTCCAAGCGGCCTGTTCGTAGAGTGGACTGTTTTTTGCATTCGTTCTCAATTTATATCAGTGTTGTTTTCTGCTTTTCTGGAGCACATTTTGACTTGTTGCTGAATGCTCCTATAATGTAACTCTAAATGACAATCAGAGCAACTTGAATTGCGTGTGTGCAGCCTTTTGCTCAAAAGAGATCAACGTTTCGTTTTCGGAGTCTCTTTTGACAATCTCTTCGAGAGCTGTTTTCAGTCATTAACAGAGCTGTTCTGAAAGTGTCCAAGCGGCCTGGTCTTAGAGTGGACTGTTTTTTGCATTCGTTCTCAAGTTATATCAAACTATCAAAGTGTTGTTTTCTGCCTTTCTGGAGCACATTTTGACTTGTTGTTGAATGCTCCTATAATGTAACTCTAAATGACAATCAGAGTATGTTGAATTACGTGTGTGCAGCCTTTTGCTCAAAAGTTATCAATGTTTCGTTTTCAGAGTCTCTTTTGACAATCTCTTAAAGAGCTGATTTCAGTCATTAACAGAGCTGTTCTGAAAGTGTCCAAGCAGCCTGTTCTGAGAGTGGACTGTTTTTTGCATTCGTTCTCAAGTTATATCAAAGTGTTGTTTTCTGCCTTTCTCGAGCACATTTTGACTTGTTGTTGAATGCTCCTATAATGTAACTCTAAATGACAATCAGAGCAACTTGAATTGCGTGTGTGCAGCCTTTTGCTCAAAAGTGATCAACGTTTCGTTTTCGGAGTCTCTTTTGACAATCTCTTCGAGAGCTGTTTTCAGTCATTAACAGAGCTGTTCTGAAAGTGTCCAAGCGGCCTGTTCTTAGAGTGGACTGTTTTTTGCATTCGTTCTCAAGTTATATCAAACTATCAAAGTGTTGTTTTCTGCCTTTCTCGAGCACATTTTGACTTGTTGTTGAATGCTCCTATAATGTAACTCTAAATGACAATCAGAGCAACTTGAATTGCGTGTGTGCAGCCTTTTGCTCAAAAGTGATCAACGTTTCGTTTTCAGAGTCTCTTTTGACAATCTCTTCGAGAGCTGTTTTCAGTCATTAACAGAGCTGTTCTGAAAGTGTCCAAGCGGCCTGTTCTGAGAGTGGACTGTTTTTTGCATTCGTTCTCAAGTTCTATCAGTGTTGTTTTCTGCTTTTCTGGAGCACATTTTGACTTGTTGCTGAATGCTCCTATAATGTAACTCTAAATGACAATCAGAGCAACTTGAATTGCGTGTGTGCAGCCTTTTGCTCAAAAGTGATCAACGTTTCGTTTTCGGAGTCTCTTTTGACAATCTCTTCGAGAGCTGTTTTCAGTCATTAACAGAGCTGTTCTGAAAGTGTCCAAGCGGCCTGTTCTTAGAGTGGACTGTTTTTTGCATTCGTTCTCAAGTTATATCAAACTATCAAAGTGTTGTTTTCTGCCTTTCTCGAGCACATTTTGACTTGTTGTTGAATGCTCCTATAATGTAACTCTAAATGACAATCAGAGCAACTCGAATTGCGTGTGTGCAGCCTTTTGCTCAAAAGTGATCAACGTTTCGTTTTCAGAGTCTCTTTTGACAATCTCTTCGAGAGCTGTTTTCAGTCATTAACAGAGCTGTTCTGAAAGTGTCCAAGCGGCCTGTTCTGAGAGTGGACTGTTTTTTGCTTTCGTTCTCAAGTTCTATCAGTGTTGTTTTCTGCTTTTCTGGAGCACATTTTGACTTGTTGCTGAATGCTCCTATAATGTAACTCTAAATGACAATCAGAGCAACTTGAATTGCGTGTGTGCAGCCTTTTGCTCAAAAGTGATCAACGTTTCGTTTTCGGAGTCTCTTTTGACAATCTCTTCGAGAGCTGTTTTCAGTCATTAACAGAGCTGTTCTGAAAGTGTCCAAGCGGCCTGTTCTTAGAGTGGACTGTTTTTTGCATTCGTTCTTAAGTTATATCAAACTATCAACGTGTTGTTTTCTGCTTTTCTGGAGCACATTTTGACTTGTTGCTGAATGCTCCTATAATGTAACTCTAAATGACAATCAGAGTATGTTGAATTACGTGTGTGCAGCCTTTTGCTCAAAAGTTATCAATGTTTCGTTTTCAGAGTCTCTTTTGACAATCTCTTAAAGAGCTGATTTCAGTCATTAACAGAGCTGTTCTGAAAGTGTCCAAGCAGCCTGTTCTGAGAGTGGACTGTTTTTTGCATTCGTTCTCAAGTTATATCAAAGTGTTGTTTTCTGCCTTTCTCGAGCACATTTTGACTTGTTGTTGAATGCTCCTATAATGTAACTCTAAATGACAATCAGAGCAACTTGAATTGCGTGTGTGCAGCCTTTTGCTCAAAAGTGATCAACGTTTCGTTTTCAGAGTCTCTTTTGACAATCTCTTCGAGAGCTGTTTTCAGTCACTAACAGAGCTGTTCTGAAAGTGTCCAAGCGGCCTGTTCTGAGAGTGGACTGTTTTTTGCATTCGTTCTCAAGTTCTATCAGTGTTGTTTTCTGCTTTTCTGGAGCACATTTTGACTTGTTGCTGAATTCTCCTATAATGTAACTCTAAATGACAATCAGAGCAACTTGAATTGCGTGTGTGCAGCCTTTTGCTCAAAAGTGATCAACGTTTCGTTTTCAGAGTCTCTTTTGACAATCTCTTCGAGAGCTGTTTTCAGTCACTAACAGAGCTGTTCTGAAAGTGTCCAAGCGGCCTGTTCTGAGAGTGGACTGTTTTTTGCATTCGTTCTCAAGTTCTATCAGTGTTGTTTTCTGCTTTTCTGGAGCACATTTTGACTTGTTGCTGAATGCTCCTATAATGTAACTCTAAATGACAATCAGGGCAACTTGAATTGCGTGTGTGCAGCCTTTTGCTCAAAAGTGATCAACGTTTCGTTTTCGGAGTCTCTTTTGACAATCTCTTCGAGAGCTGTTTTCAGTCATTAACAGAGCTGTTCTGAAAGTGTCCAAGCTGCCTGTTCTGAGAGTGGACTGTTGTTTTTTGCATTCGTTCTCAAGTTCTATCAGTGTTGTTTTCTGCTTTTCTGGAGCACATTTTGACTTGTTGCTGAATGCTCCTATAATGTAACTCTAAATGACAATCAGAGCAACTTGAATTGCGTGTGTGCAGCCTTTTGCTCAAAAGTGATCAACGTTTCGTTTTCGGAGTCTCTTTTGACAATCTCTTCGAGAGCTGTTTTCAGTCATTAACAGAGCTGTTCTGAAAGTGTCCAAGCGGCCTGTTCTGAGAGTGGACTGTTTTTTGCTTTCGTTCTCAAGTTCTATCAGTGTTGTTTTCTGCTTTTCTGGAGCACATTTTGACTTGTTGCTGAATGCTCCTATAATGTAACTCTAAATGACAATCAGAGCAACTTGAATTGCGTGTGTGCAGCCTTTTGCTCAAAAGTGATCAACGTTTCGTTTTCGGAGTCTCTTTTGACAATCTCTTCGAGAGCTGTTTTCAGTCATTAACAGAGCTGTTCTGAAAGTGTCCAAGCGGCCTGTTCTTAGAGTGGACTGTTTTTTGCATTCGTTCTTAAGTTATATCAAACTATCAACGTGTTGTTTTCTGCTTTTCTGGAGCACATTTTGACTTGTTGCTGAATGCTCCTATAATGTAACTCTAAATGACAATCAGAGTATGTTGAATTACGTGTGTGCAGCCTTTTGCTCAAAAGTTATCAATGTTTCTTTTTCAGAGTCTCTTTTGACAATCTCTTAAAGAGCTGATTTCAGTCATTAACAGAGCTGTTCTGAAAGTGTCCAAGCAGCCTGTTCTGAGAGTGGACTGTTTTTTGCATTCGTTCTCAAGTTATATCAAAGTGTTGTTTTCTGCCTTTCTCGAGCACATTTTGACTTGTTGTTGAATGCTCCTATAATGTAACTCTAAATGACAATCAGAGCAACTTGAATTGCGTGTGTGCAGCCTTTTGCTCAAAAGTGATCAACGTTTCGTTTTCAGAGTCTCTTTTGACAATCTCTTCGAGAGCTGTTTTCAGTCACTAACAGAGCTGTTCTGAAAGTGTCCAAGCGGCCTGTTCTGAGAGTGGACTGTTTTTTGCATTCGTTCTCAAGTTCTATCAGTGTTGTTTTCTGCTTTTCTGGAGCACATTTTGACTTGTTGCTGAATTCTCCTATAATGTAACTCTAAATGACAATCAGAGCAACTTGAATTGCGTGTGTGCAGCCTTTTGCTCAAAAGTGATCAACGTTTCGTTTTCAGAGTCTCTTTTGACAATCTCTTCGAGAGCTGTTTTCAGTCACTAACAGAGCTGTTCTGAAAGTGTCCAAGCGGCCTGTTCTGAGAGTGGACTGTTTTTTGCATTCGTTCTCAAGTTCTATCAGTGTTGTTTTCTGCTTTTCTGGAGCACATTTTGACTTGTTGCTGAATGCTCCTATAATGTAACTCTAAATGACAATCAGGGCAACTTGAATTGCGTGTGTGCAGCCTTTTGCTCAAAAGTGATCAACGTTTCGTTTTCGGAGTCTCTTTTGACAATCTCTTCGAGAGCTGTTTTCAGTCATTAACAGAGCTGTTCTGAAAGTGTCCAAGCGGCCTGTTCTGAGAGTGGACTGTTGTTTTTTGCATTCGTTCTCAAGTTCTATCAGTGTTGTTTTCTGCTTTTCTGGAGCACATTTTGACTTGTTGCTGAATGCTCCTATAATGTAACTCTAAATGACAATCAGAGCAACTTGAATTGCGTGTGTGCAGCCTTTTGCTCAAAAGTGATCAACGTTTCTTTTTCGGAGTCTCTTTTGACAATCTCTTCGAGAGCTGTTTTCAGTCATTAACAGAGCTGTTCTGAAAGTGTCCAAGCGGCCTGTTCTTAGAGTGGACTGTTTTTTGCATTCGTTCTCAAGTTATATCAAACTATCAAAGTGTTGTTTTCTGCCTTTCTGGAGCACATTTTGACTTGTTGTTGAATGCTCCTATAATGTAACTCTAAATGACAATCAGAGTATGTTGAATTACGTGTGTGCAGCCTTTTGCTCAAAAGTTATCAATGTTTCGTTTTCAGAGTCTCTTTTGACAATCTCTTAAAGAGCTGATTTCAGTCATTAACAGAGCTGTTCTGAAAGTGTCCAAGCAGCCTGTTCTGAGAGTGGACTGTTTTTTGCATTCGTTCTCAAGTTATATCAAAGTGTTGTTTTCTGCCTTTCTCGAGCACATTTTGACTTGTTGTTGAATGCTCCTATAATGTAACTCTAAATGACAATCAGAGCAACTTGAATTGCGTGTGTGCAGCCTTTTGCTCAAAAGTGATCAACGTTTCGTTTTCAGAGTCTCTTTTGACAATCTCTTCGAGAGCTGTTTTCAGTCATTAACAGAGCTGTTCTGAAAGTGTCCAAGCGGCCTGTTCTGAGAGTGGACTGTTTTTTGCATTCGTTCTCAAGTTCTATCAGTGTTGTTTTCTGCTTTTCTGGAGCACATTTTGACTTGTTGCTGAATGCTCCTATAATGTAACTCTAAATGACAATCAGAGCAACTTGAATTGCGTGTGTGCAGCCTTTTGCTCAAAAGTGAACAACGTTTCGTTTTCGGAGTCTCTTTTGACAATCTCTTCGAGAGCTGTTTTCAGTCATTAACAGAGCTGTTCTGAAAGTGTCCAAGCGGCCTGTTCTTAGAGTGGACTGTTTTTTGCATTCGTTCTCAAGTTATATCAAACTATCAAAGTGTTGTTTTCTGCCTTTCTGGAGCACATTTTGACTTGTTGTTGAATGCTCCTGTGACGGCTATGAGTAGCCTGGTTGTCTGTGTCTGTGTATTTGTGTGTATGTCTTTTTAACAGCCATAAGTCCAGTCCAGGGGATCCACCCCCCCCCCCCGTGATAATTACCAATCACCTCCAGCAGTGGTCAATCAACTCCAGCCAATCATCACCAGCCAATAATCAAACCCCAACCAATCATCAGATGCCACACCCTACAAAAGACCTTGAGGGAGAACCAGCAGCAGCTGTGTGATCCCATCACACAGTTCCCACCATTTTTGTTGTGTACCATGCGGGTGGTTTACTTTGTTTAGAGAGCAATGTGTTATAGTTTGGTGGATACTTTGGTAGAGATCCTTTTGGTTTAGTTTATTAGTAGTGTTCTGTGTTAGTGATTTTGTTTAGGATACGTTGTGATTGAAATCTGTGTTAGTGATCCTGTTAAGTAATACCATGTTTGAAACCTTTTTATTCTTATTGTTTATTTAACCATCCACGGGATGAGTTTATTGTTTATTTGAGAAGGAGGCATTTGTTAGTTCTAATTCTGTGTTTATCTGACCCATAATGACTTTAATTTACCCTTGTAGTAATAAATATATTTTCTTTACTCATAACACCTGTATTTTGTTACTTCTTATTCTCCCTAGCGAAAGTAGAACGTAACAGCTCCTATAATGTAACTCTAAATGACAATCAGAGTATGTTGAATTACGTGTGTGCAGCCTTTTGCTCAAAAGTTATCAATGTTTCGTTTTCAGAGTCTCTTTTGACAATCTCTTAAAGAGCTGATTTCAGTCATTAACAGAGCTGTTCTGAAAGTGTCCAAGCAGCCTGTTCTGAGAGTGGACTGTTTTTTGCATTCGTTCTCAAGTTATATCAAAGTGTTGTTTTCTGCCTTTCTCGAGCACATTTTGACTTGTTGTTGAATGCTCCTATAATGTAACTCTAAATGACAATCAGAGCAACTTGAATTGCGTGTGTGCAGCCTTTTGCTCAAAAGTGATCAACGTTTCGTTTTCAGAGTCTCTTTTGACAATCTCTTCGAGAGCTGTTTTCAGTCATTAACAGAGCTGTTCTGAAAGTGTCCAAGCGGCCTGTTCTGAGAGTGGACTGTTTTTTGCATTCGTTCTCAAGTTCTATCAAACTATCAAAGTGTTGTTTTCTGCCTTTCTCGAGCACATTTTGACTTGTTGTTGAATGCTCCTATAATGTAACTCTAAATGACAATCAGAGCAACTTGAATTGCGTGTGTGCAGCCTTTTGCTCAGAAGTGATCAACGTTTCGTTTTCGGAGTCTCTTTTGACAATCTCTTCGAGAGCTGTTTTCAGTCATTAACAGAGCTGTTCTGAAAGTGTCCAAGCGGCCTGTTCGTAGAGTGGACTGTTTTTTGCATTCGTTCTCAAGTTATATCAGTGTTGTTTTCTGCTTTTCTGGAGCACATTTTGACTTGTTGCTGAATGCTCCTATAATGTAACTCTAAATGACAATCAGAGCAACTTGAATTGCGTGTGTGCAGCCTTTTGCTCAAAAGAGATCAACGTTTCGTTTTCGGAGTCTCTTTTGACAATCTCTTCGAGAGCTGTTTTCAGTCATTAACAGAGCTGTTCTGAAAGTGTCCAAGCGGCCTGTTCTTAGAGTGGACTGTTTTTTGCATTCGTTCTCAAGTTATATCAAACTATCAAAGTGTTGTTTTCTGCCTTTCTGGAGCACATTTTGACTTGTTGTTGAATGCTCCTATAATGTAACTCTAAATGACAATCAGAGTATGTTGAATTACGTGTGTGCAGCCTTTTGCTCAAAAGTTATCAATGTTTCGTTTTCAGAGTCTCTTTTGACAATCTCTTAAAGAGCTGATTTCAGTCATTAACAGAGCTGTTCTGAAAGTGTCCAAGCAGCCTGTTCTGAGAGTGGACTGTTTTTTGCATTCGTTCTCAAGTTATATCAAAGTGTTGTTTTCTGCCTTTCTCGAGCACATTTTGACTTGTTGTTGAATGCTCCTATAATGTAACTCTAAATGACAATCAGAGCAACTTGAATTGCGTGTGTGCAGCCTTTTGCTCAAAAGTGATCAACGTTTCGTTTTCAGAGTCTCTTTTGACAATCTCTTCGAGAGCTGTTTTCAGTCATTAACAGAGCTGTTCTGAAAGTGTCCAAGCGGCCTGTTCTGAGAGTGGACTGTTTTTTGCATTCGTTCTCAAGTTCTATCAAACTATCAAAGTGTTGTTTTCTGCCTTTCTCGAGCACATTTTGACTTGTTGTTGAATGCTCCTATAATGTAACTCTAAATGACAATCAGAGCAACTTGAATTGCGTGTGTGCAGCCTTTTGCTCAGAAGTGATCAACGTTTCGTTTTCGGAGTCTCTTTTGACAATCTCTTCGAGAGCTGTTTTCAGTCATTAACAGAGCTGTTCTGAAAGTGTCCAAGCGGCCTGTTCGTAGAGTGGACTGTTTTTTGCATTCGTTCTCAAGTTATATCAGTGTTGTTTTCTGCTTTTCTGGAGCACATTTTGACTTGTTGCTGAATGCTCCTATAATGTAACTCTAAATGACAATCAGAGCAACTTGAATTGCGTGTGTGCAGCCTTTTGCTCAAAAGAGATCAACGTTTCGTTTTCGGAGTCTCTTTTGACAATCTCTTCGAGAGCTGTTTTCAGTCATTAACAGAGCTGTTCTGAAAGTGTCCAAGCGGCCTGTTCTTAGAGTGGACTGTTTTTTGCATTCGTTCTCAAGTTATATCAAACTATCAAAGTGTTGTTTTCTGCCTTTCTGGAGCACATTTTGACTTGTTGTTGAATGCTCCTATAATGTAACTCTAAATGACAATCAGAGTATGTTGAATTACGTGTGTGCAGCCTTTTGCTCAAAAGTTATCAATGTTTCGTTTTCAGAGTCTCTTTTGACAATCTCTTAAAGAGCTGATTTCAGTCATTAACAGAGCTGTTCTGAAAGTGTCCAAGCAGCCTGTTCTGAGAGTGGACTGTTTTTTGCATTCGTTCTCAAGTTATATCAAAGTGTTGTTTTCTGCCTTTCTCGAGCACATTTTGACTTGTTGTTGAATGCTCCTATAATGTAACTCTAAATGACAATCAGAGCAACTTGAATTGCGTGTGTGCAGCCTTTTGCTCAAAAGTGATCAACGTTTCGTTTTCAGAGTCTCTTTTGACAATCTCTTCGAGAGCTGTTTTCAGTCATTAACAGAGCTGTTCTGAAAGTGTCCAAGCGGCCTGTTCTGAGAGTGGACTGTTTTTTGCATTCGTTCTCAAGTTCTATCAAACTATCAAAGTGTTGTTTTCTGCCTTTCTCGAGCACATTTTGACTTGTTGTTGAATGCTCCTATAATGTAACTCTAAATGACAATCAGAGCAACTTGAATTGCGTGTGTGCAGCCTTTTGCTCAGAAGTGATCAACGTTTCGTTTTCGGAGTCTCTTTTGACAATCTCTTCGAGAGCTGTTTTCAGTCATTAACAGAGCTGTTCTGAAAGTGTCCAAGCGGCCTGTTCTTAGAGTGGACTGTTTTTTGCATTCGTTCTCAAGTTATATCAGTGTTGTTTTCTGCTTTTCTGGAGCACATTTTGACTTGTTGCTGAATGCTCCTATAATGTAACTCTAAATGACAATCAGAGCAACTTGAATTGCGTGTGTGCAGCCTTTTGCTCAAAAGAGATCAACGTTTCGTTTTCGGAGTCTCTTTTGACAATCTCTTCGAGAGCTGTTTTCAGTCATTAACAGAGCTGTTCTGAAAGTGTCCAAGCGGCCTGTTCTTAGAGTGGACTGTTTTTTGCATTCGTTCTCAAGTTATATCAAACTATCAAAGTGTTGTTTTCTGCCTTTCTGGAGCACATTTTGACTTGTTGTTGAATGCTCCTATAATGTAACTCTAAATGACAATCAGAGTATGTTGAATTACGTGTGTGCAGCCTTTTGCTCAAAAGTTATCAATGTTTCGTTTTCAGAGTCTCTTTTGACAATCTCTTAAAGAGCTGATTTCAGTCATTAACAGAGCTGTTCTCTGAAAGTGTCCAAGCAGCCTGTTCTGAGAGTGGACTGTTTTTTGCATTCGTTCTCAAGTTATATCAAAGTGTTGTTTTCTGCCTTTCTCGAGCACATTTTGACTTGTTGTTGAATGCTCCTATAATGTAACTCTAAATGACAATCAGAGCAACTTGAATTGCGTGTGTGTAGCCTTTTGCTCAAAAGTGATCAACGTTTCGTTTTCAGAGTCTCTTTTGACAATCTCTTCGAGAGCTGTTTTCAGTCACTAACAGAGCTGTTCTGAAAGTGTCCAAGCGGCCTGTTCTGAGAGTGGACTGTTTTTTGCATTCGTTCTCAAGTTCTATCAGTGTTGTTTTCTGCTTTTCTGGAGCACATTTTGACTTGTTGCTGAATGCTGCTATAATGTAACTCTAAATGACAATCAGAGTATGTTGAATTACGTGTGTGCAGCCTTTTGCTCAAAAGTTATCAATGTTTCGTTTTCAGAGTCTCTTTTGACAATCTCTTAAAGAGCTGATTTCAGTCATTAACAGAGCTGTTCTGAAAGTGTCCAAGCGGCCTGTTCTGAGAGTGGACTGTTTTTTGCATTCGTTCTCAAGTTCTATCAGTGTTGTTTTCTGCTTTTCTGGAGCACATTTTGACTTGTTGCTGAATGCTCCTATAATGTAACTCTAAATGACAATCAGAGCAACTTGAATTGCGTGTGTGCAGCCTTTTGCTCAAATGTGATCAACGTTTCGTTTTCGGAGTCTCTTTTGACAATCTCTTCGAGAGCTGTTTTCAGTCATTAACAGAGCTGTTCTGAAAGTGTCCAGGCGGCCTGTTCTTAGAGTGGACTGTTTTTTGCATTCGTTCTCAAGTTATATCAAACTATCAAAGTGTTGTTTTCTGCCTTTCTCGAGCACATTTTGACTTGTTGTTGAATGCTCCTATAATGTAACTCTAAATGACAATCAGAGCAACTTGAATTGCGTGTGTGCAGCCTTTTGCTCAAAAGTGATCAACGTTTCGTTTTCAGAGTCTCTTTTGACAATCTCTTCGAGAGCTGTTTTCAGTCATTAACAGAGCTGTTCTGAAAGTGTCCAAGCGGCCTGTTCTGAGAGTGGACTGTTTTTTGCATTCGTTCTCAAGTTCTATCAGTGTTGTTTTCTGCTTTTCTGGAGCACATTTTGACTTGTTGCTGAATGCTCCTATAATGTAACTCTAAATGACAATCAGAGCAACTTGAATTGCGTGTGTGCAGCCTTTTGCTCAAAAGTGATCAACGTTTCGTTTTCGGAGTCTCTTTTGACAATCTCTTCGAGAGCTGTTTTCAGTCATTAACAGAGCTGTTCTGAAAGTGTCCAAGCGGCCTGTTCTTAGAGTGGACTGTTTTTTGCATTCGTTCTCAAGTTATATCAAACTATCAAAGTGTTGTTTTCTGCCTTTCTGGAGCACATTTTGACTTGTTGTTGAATGCTCCTATAATGTAACTCTAAATGACAATCAGAGTATGTTGAATTACGTGTGTGCAGCCTTTTGCTCAAAAGTTATCAATGTTTCGTTTTCAGAGTCTCTTTTGACAATCTCTTAAAGAGCTGATTTCAGTCATTAACAGAGCTGTTCTGAAAGTGTCCAAGCAGCCTGTTCTGAGAGTGGACTGTTTTTTGCATTCGTTCTCAAGTTATATCAAAGTGTTGTTTTCTGCCTTTCTCGAGCACATTTTGACTTGTTGTTGAATGCTCCTATAATGTAACTCTAAATGACAATCAGAGCAACTTGAATTGCGTGTGTGTAGCCTTTTGCTCAAAAGTGATCAACGTTTCGTTTTCAGAGTCTCTTTTGACAATCTCTTCGAGAGCTGTTTTCAGTCACTAACAGAGCTGTTCTGAAAGTGTCCAAGCGGCCTGTTCTGAGAGTGGACTGTTTTTTGCATTCGTTCTCAAGTTCTATCAGTGTTGTTTTCTGCTTTTCTGGAGCACATTTTGACTTGTTGCTGAATGCTGCTATAATGTAACTCTAAATGACAATCAGAGTATGTTGAATTACGTGTGTGCAGCCTTTTGCTCAAAAGTTATCAATGTTTCGTTTTCAGAGTCTCTTTTGACAATCTCTTAAAGAGCTGATTTCAGTCATTAACAGAGCTGTTCTGAAAGTGTCCAAGCGGCCTGTTCTGAGAGTGGACTGTTTTTTGCATTCGTTCTCAAGTTCTATCAGTGTTGTTTTCTGCTTTTCTGGAGCACATTTTGACTTGTTGCTGAATGCTCCTATAATGTAACTCTAAATGACAATCAGAGCAACTTGAATTGCGTGTGTGCAGCCTTTTGCTCAAATGTGATCAACGTTTCGTTTTCGGAGTCTCTTTTGACAATCTCTTCGAGAGCTGTTTTCAGTCATTAACAGAGCTGTTCTGAAAGTGTCCAGGCGGCCTGTTCTTAGAGTGGACTGTTTTTTGCATTCGTTCTCAAGTTATATCAAACTATCAAAGTGTTGTTTTCTGCCTTTCTCGAGCACATTTTGACTTGTTGTTGAATGCTCCTATAATGTAACTCTAAATGACAATCAGAGCAACTTGAATTGCGTGTGTGCAGCCTTTTGCTCAAAAGTGATCAACGTTTCGTTTTCAGAGTCTCTTTTGACAATCTCTTCGAGAGCTGTTTTCAGTCATTAACAGAGCTGTTCTGAAAGTGTCCAAGCGGCCTGTTCTGAGAGTGGACTGTTTTTTGCATTCGTTCTCAAGTTCTATCAGTGTTGTTTTCTGCTTTTCTGGAGCACATTTTGACTTGTTGCTGAATGCTCCTATAATGTAACTCTAAATGACAATCAGAGCAACTTGAATTGCGTGTGTGCAGCCTTTTGCTCAAAAGTGATCAACGTTTCGTTTTCGGAGTCTCTTTTGACAATCTCTTCGAGAGCTGTTTTCAGTCATTAACAGAGCTGTTCTGAAAGTGTCCAAGCGGCCTGTTCTTAGAGTGGACTGTTTTTTGCATTCGTTCTCAAGTTATATCAAACTATCAAAGTGTTGTTTTCTGCCTTTCTGGAGCACATTTTGACTTGTTGTTGAATGCTCCTATAATGTAACTCTAAATGACAATCAGAGTATGTTGAATTACGTGTGTGCAGCCTTTTGCTCAAAAGTTATCAATGTTTCGTTTTCAGAGTCTCTTTTGACAATCTCTTAAAGAGCTGATTTCAGTCATTAACAGAGCTGTTCTGAAAGTGTCCAAGCAGCCTGTTCTGAGAGTGGACTGTTTTTTGCATTCGTTCTCAAGTTCTATCAGTGTTGTTTTCTGCTTTTCTGGAGCACATTTTGACTTGTTGCTGAATGCTCCTATAATGTAACTCTAAATGACAATCAGAGCAACTTGAATTGCGTGTGTGCAGCCTTTTGCTCAAATGTGATCAACGTTTCGTTTTCGGAGTCTCTTTTGACAATCTCTTCGAGAGCTGTTTTCAGTCATTAACAGAGCTGTTCTGAAAGTGTCCAGGCGGCCTGTTCTTAGAGTGGACTGTTTTTTGCATTCGTTCTCAAGTTATATCAAACTATCAAAGTGTTGTTTTCTGCCTTTCTCGAGCACATTTTGACTTGTTGTTGAATGCTCCTATAATGTAACTCTAAATGACAATCAGAGCAACTTGAATTGCGTGTGTGCAGCCTTTTGCTCAAAAGTGATCAACGTTTCGTTTTCAGAGTCTCTTTTGACAATCTCTTCGAGAGCTGTTTTCAGTCATTAACAGAGCTGTTCTGAAAGTGTCCAAGCGGCCTGTTCTGAGAGTGGACTGTTTTTTGCATTCGTTCTCAAGTTCTATCAGTGTTGTTTTCTGCTTTTCTGGAGCACATTTTGACTTGTTGCTGAATGCTCCTATAATGTAACTCTAAATGACAATCAGAGCAACTTGAATTGCGTGTGTGCAGCCTTTTGCTCAAAAGTGATCAACGTTTCGTTTTCGGAGTCTCTTTTGACAATCTCTTCGAGAGCTGTTTTCAGTCATTAACAGAGCTGTTCTGAAAGTGTCCAAGCGGCCTGTTCTTAGAGTGGACTGTTTTTTGCATTCGTTCTCAAGTTATATCAAACTATCAAAGTGTTGTTTTCTGCCTTTCTGGAGCACATTTTGACTTGTTGTTGAATGCTCCTATAATGTAACTCTAAATGACAATCAGAGTATGTTGAATTACGTGTGTGCAGCCTTTTGCTCAAAAGTTATCAATGTTTCGTTTTCAGAGTCTCTTTTGACAATCTCTTAAAGAGCTGATTTCAGTCATTAACAGAGCTGTTCTGAAAGTGTCCAAGCAGCCTGTTCTGAGAGTGGACTGTTTTTTGCATTCGTTCTCAAGTTCTATCAGTGTTGTTTTCTGCTTTTCTGGAGCACATTTTGACTTGTTGCTGAATGCTCCTATAATGTAACTCTAAATGACAATCAGAGCAACTTGAATTGCGTGTGTGCAGCCTTTTGCTCAAATGTGATCAACGTTTCGTTTTCGGAGTCTCTTTTGACAATCTCTTCGAGAGCTGTTTTCAGTCATTAACAGAGCTGTTCTGAAAGTGTCCAGGCGGCCTGTTCTTAGAGTGGACTGTTTTTTGCATTCGTTCTCAAGTTATATCAAACTATCAAAGTGTTGTTTTCTGCCTTTCTCGAGCACATTTTGACTTGTTGTTGAATGCTCCTATAATGTAACTCTAAATGACAATCAGAGCAACTTGAATTGCGTGTGTGCAGCCTTTTGCTCAAAAGTGATCAACGTTTCGTTTTCAGAGTCTCTTTTGACAATCTCTTCGAGAGCTGTTTTCAGTCATTAACAGAGCTGTTCTGAAAGTGTCCAAGCGGCCTGTTCTGAGAGTGGACTGTTTTTTGCATTCGTTCTCAAGTTCTATCAGTGTTGTTTTCTGCTTTTCTGGAGCACATTTTGACTTGTTGCTGAATGCTCCTATAATGTAACTCTAAATGACAATCAGAGCAACTTGAATTGCGTGTGTGCAGCCTTTTGCTCAAAAGTGATCAACGTTTCGTTTTCGGAGTCTCTTTTGACAATCTCTTCGAGAGCTGTTTTCAGTCATTAACAGAGCTGTTCTGAAAGTGTCCAAGCGGCCTGTTCTTAGAGTGGACTGTTTTTTGCATTCGTTCTCAAGTTATATCAAACTATCAAAGTGTTGTTTTCTGCCTTTCTGGAGCACATTTTGACTTGTTGTTGAATGCTCCTATAATGTAACTCTAAATGACAATCAGAGTATGTTGAATTACGTGTGTGCAGCCTTTTGCTCAAAAGTTATCAATGTTTCGTTTTCAGAGTCTCTTTTGACAATCTCTTAAAGAGCTGATTTCAGTCATTAACAGAGCTGTTCTGAAAGTGTCCAAGCAGCCTGTTCTGAGAGTGGACTGTTTTTTGCATTCGTTCTCAAGTTATATCAAAGTGTTGTTTTCTGCCTTTCTCGAGCACATTTTGACTTGTTGTTGAATGCTCCTATAATGTAACTCTAAATGACAATCAGAGCAACTTGAATTGCGTGTGTGTAGCCTTTTGCTCAAAAGTGATCAACGTTTCGTTTTCAGAGTCTCTTTTGACAATCTCTTCGAGAGCTGTTTTCAGTCACTAACAGAGCTGTTCTGAAAGTGTCCAAGCGGCCTGTTCTGAGAGTGGACTGTTTTTTGCATTCGTTCTCAAGTTCTATCAGTGTTGTTTTCTGCTTTTCTGGAGCACATTTTGACTTGTTGCTGAATGCTGCTATAATGTAACTCTAAATGACAATCAGAGTATGTTGAATTACGTGTGTGCAGCCTTTTGCTCAAAAGTTATCAATGTTTCGTTTTCAGAGTCTCTTTTGACAATCTCTTAAAGAGCTGATTTCAGTCATTAACAGAGCTGTTCTGAAAGTGTCCAAGCGGCCTGTTCTGAGAGTGGACTGTTTTTTGCATTCGTTCTCAAGTTCTATCAGTGTTGTTTTCTGCTTTTCTGGAGCACATTTTGGCTTGTTGCTGAATGCTCCTATAATGTAACTCTAAATGACAATCAGAGCAACTTGAATTGCGTGTGTGCAGCCTTTTGCTCAAATGTGATCAACGTTTCGTTTTCGGAGTCTCTTTTGACAATCTCTTCGAGAGCTGTTTTCAGTCATTAACAGAGCTGTTCTGAAAGTGTCCAGGCGGCCTGTTCTTAGAGTGGACTGTTTTTTGCATTCGTTCTCAAGTTATATCAAACTATCAAAGTGTTGTTTTCTGCCTTTCTCGAGCACATTTTGACTTGTTGTTGAATGCTCCTATAATGTAACTCTAAATGACAATCAGAGCAACTTGAATTGCGTGTGTGCAGCCTTTTGCTCAAAAGTGATCAACATTTCGTTTTCAGAGTCTCTTTTGACAATCTCTTCGAGAGCTGTTTTCAGTCATTAACAGAGCTGTTCTGAAAGTGTCCAAGCGGCCTGTTCTTAGAGTGGACTGTTTTTTGCATTCGTTCTCAAGTTATATCAAACTATCAAAGTGTTGTTTTCTGCCTTTCTCGAGCACATTTTGACTTGTTGTTGAATGCTCCTATAATGTAACTCTAAATGACAATCAGAGCAACTTGAATTGCGTGTGTGCAGCCTTTTGCTCAAAAGTGATCAACGTTTCGTTTTCAGAGTCTCTTTTGACAATCTATTCGAGAGCTGTTTTCAGTCATTAACAGAGCTGTTCTGAAAGTGTCCAAGCGGCCTGTTCTGAGAGTGGACAGTTTTTTGCATTCGTTCTCAAGTTCTATCAGTGTTGTTTTCTGCTTTTCTGGAGCACATTTTGACTTGTTGCTGAATGCTCCTATAATGTAACTCTAAATGACAATCAGAGCAACTTGAATTGCGTGTGTGCAGCCTTTTGCTCAAAAGTGATCAACGTTTCGTTTTCGGAGTCTCTTTTGACAATCTCTTCGAGAGCTGTTTTCAGTCATTAACAGAGCTGTTCTGAAAGTGTCCAAGCGGCCTGTTCTTAGAGTGGACTGTTTTTTGCATTCGTTCTCAAGTTATATCAAACTATCAAAGTGTTGTTTTCTGCCTTTCTCGAGCACATTTTGACTTGTTGTTGAATGCTCCTATAATGTAACTCTAAATGACAATCAGAGCAACTTGAATTGCGTGTGTGCAGCCTTTTGCTCAAAAGTGATCAACGTTTCGTTTTCAGAGTCTCTTTTGACAATCTCTTCGAGAGCTGTTTTCAGTCATTAACAGAGCTGTTCTGAAAGTGTCCAAGCGGCCTGTTCTGAGAGTGGACTGTTTTTTGCATTCGTTCTCAAGTTCTATCAGTGTTGTTTTCTGCTTTTCTGGAGCACATTTTGACTTGTTGCTGAATGCTCCTATAATGTAACTCTAAATGACAATCAGAGCAACTTGAATTGCGTGTATGCAGCCTTTTGCTCAAAAGTGATCAACGTTTCGTTTTCGGAGTCTCTTTTGACAATCTCTTCGAGAGCTGTTTTCAGTCATTAACAGACCTGTTCTGAAAGTGTCCAAGCGGCCTGTTCTTAGAGTGGACTGTTTTTTGCATTCGTTCTCAAGTTATATCAAACTATCAAAGTGTTGTTTTCTGCCTTTCTGGAGCACATTTTGACTTGTTGTTGAATGCTCCTATAATGTAACTCTAAATGACAATCAGAGCAACTTGAATTGCGTGTGTTCAGCCTTTTGCTCAAAAGTGATCAACGTTTCGTTTTCGGAGTCTCTTTTGACAATCTCTTCGAGAGCTGTTTTCAGTCATTAACAGAGCTGTTCTGAAAGTGTCCAAGCGGCCTGTTCTTAGAGTGGACTGTTTTTTGCATTCGTTCTCAAGTTATATCAAACTATCAAAGTGTTGTTTTCTGCCTTTCTCGAGCACATTTTGACTTGTTGTTGAATGCTCCTATAATGTAACTCTAAATGACAATCAGAGCAACTTGAATTGCGTGTGTGCAGCCTTTTGCTCAAAAGTGATCAACGTTTCGTTTTCGGAGTCTCTTTTGACAATCTCTTCGAGAGCTGTTTTCAGTCACTAACAGAGCTGTTCTGAAAGTGTCCAAGCGGCCTGTTCTGAGAGTGGACTGTTTTTTGCATTCGTTCTCAAGTTCTATCAGTGTTGTTTTCTGCTTTTCTGGAGCCCATTTTGACTTGTTGCTGAATGCTCCTATAATGTAACTCTAAATGACAATCAGAGCAACTTGAATTGCGTGTGTGCAGCCTTTTGCTCAAAAGTGATCAACGTTTCGTTTTCGGAGTCTCTTTTGACAATCTCTTCGAGAGCTGTTTTCAGTCATTAACAGAGCTGTTCCGAAAGTGTCCAAGCGGCCTGTTCTTAGAGTGGACTGTTTTTTGCATTCGTTCTCAAGTTATATCAAACTATCAAAGTGTTGTTTTCTGCCTTTCTGGAGCACATTTTGACTTGTTGTTGAATGCTCCTATAATGTAACTCTAAATGACAATCAGAGTATGTTGAATTACGTGTGTGCAACCTTTTGCTCAAAAGTTATCAATGTTTCGTTTTCAGAGTCTCTTTTGACAATCTCTTAAAGAGCTGATTTCAGTCATTAACAGAGCTGTTCTGAAAGTGTCCAAGCAGCCTGTTCTGAGAGTGGAATGTTTTTTGCATTCGTTCTCAAGTTATATCAAAGTGTTGTTTTCTGCCTTTCTCGAGCACATTTTGACTTGTTGTTGAATGCTCCTATAATGTAACTCTAAATGACAATCAGAGCAACTTGAATTGCGTGTGTGCAGCCTTTTGCTCAAATGTGATCAACGTTTCGTTTTCGGAGTCTCTTTTGACAATCTCTTCGAGAGCTGTTTTCAGTCATTAACAGAGCTGTTCTGAAAGTGTCCAGGCGGCCTGTTCTTAGAGTGGACTGTTTTTTGCATTCGTTCTCAAGTTATATCAAACTATCAAAGTGTTGTTTTCTGCCTTTCTCGAGCACATTTTGACTTGTTGTTGAATGCTCCTATAATGTAACTCTAAATGACAATCAGAGCAACTTGAATTGCGTGTGTGCAGCCTTTTGCTCAAAAGTGATTAACGTTTCGTTTTCAGAGTCTCTTTTGACAATCTCTTCGAGAGCTGTTTTCAGTCATTAACAGAGCTGTTCTGAAAGTGTCCAAGCGGCCTGTTCTGAGAGTGGACTGTTTTTTGCATTCGTTCTCAAGTTCTATCAGTGTTGTTTTCTGCTTTTCTGGAGCACATTTTGACTTGTTGCTGAATGCTCCTATAATGTAACTCTAAATGACAATCAGAGCAACTTGAATTGCGTGTGTGCAGCCTTTTGCTCAAAAGTGATCAACGTTTCGTTTTCGGAGTCTCTTTTGACAATCTCTTCGAGAGCTGTTTTCAGTCATTAACAGAGCTGTTCTGAAAGTGTCCAAGCGGCCTGTTCTTAGAGTGGACTGTTTTTTGCATTCGTTCTCAAGTTATATCAAACTATCAAAGTGTTGTTTTCTGCCTTTCTCGAGCACATTTTGACTTGTTGTTGAATGCTCCTATAATGTAACTCTAAATGACAATCAGAGCAACTTGAATTGCGTGTGTGCAGCCTTTTGCTCAAAAGTGATCAACGTTTCGTTTTCAGAGTCTCTTTTGACAATCTATTCGAGAGCTGTTTTCAGTCATTAACAGAGCTGTTCTGAAAGTGTCCAAGCGGCCTGTTCTGAGAGTGGACAGTTTTTTGCATTCGTTCTCAAGTTCTATCAGTGTTGTTTTCTGCTTTTCTGGAGCACATTTTGACTTGTTGCTGAATGCTCCTATAATGTAACTCTAAATGACAATCAGAGCAACTTGAATTGCGTGTGTGCAGCCTTTTGCTCAAAAGTGATCAACGTTTCGTTTTCGGAGTCTCTTTTGACAATCTCTTCGAGAGCTGTTTTCAGTCATTAACAGAGCTGTTCTGAAAGTGTCCAAGCGGCCTGTTCTTAGAGTGGACTGTTTTTTGCATTCGTTCTCAAGTTATATCAAACTATCAAAGTGTTGTTTTCTGCCTTTCTCGAGCACATTTTGACTTGTTGTTGAATGCTCCTATAATGTAACTCTAAATGACAATCAGAGCAACTTGAATTGCGTGTGTGCAGCCTTTTGCTCAAAAGTGATCAACGTTTCGTTTTCAGAGTCTCTTTTGACAATCTCTTCGAGAGCTGTTTTCAGTCATTAACAGAGCTGTTCTGAAAGTGTCCAAGCGGCCTGTTCTGAGAGTGGACTGTTTTTTGCATTCGTTCTCAAGTTCTATCAGTGTTGTTTTCTGCTTTTCTGGAGAACATTTTGACTTGTTGCTGAATGCTCCTATAATGTAACTCTAAATGACAATCAGAGCAACTTGAATTGCGTGTGTGCAGCCTTTTGCTCAAAAGTGATCAACGTTTCGTTTTCGGAGTCTCTTTTGACAATCTCTTCGAGAGCTGTTTTCAGTCATTAACAGAGCTGTTCTGAAAGTGTCCAAGCGGCCTGTTCTTAGAGTGGACTGTTTTTTGCATTCGTTCTCAAGTTCTATCAGTGTTGTTTTCTGCTTTTCTGGAGAACATTTTGACTTGTTGCTGAATGCTCCTATAATGTAACTCTAAATGACAATCAGAGCAACTTGAATTGCGTGTGTGCAGCCTTTTGCTCAAAAGTGATCAACGTTTCGTTTTCGGAGTCTCTTTTGACAATCTCTTCGAGAGCTGTTTTCAGTCATTAACAGAGCTGTTCTGAAAGTGTCCAAGCGGCCTGTTCTTAGAGTGGACTGTTTTTTGCATTCGTTCTCAAGTTATATCAAACTATCAAAGTGTTGTTTTCTGCCTTTCTGGAGCACATTTTGACTTGTTGTTGAATGCTCCTATAATGTAACTCTAAATGACAATCAGAGTATGTTGAATTACGTGTGTGCAGCCTTTTGCTCAAAAGTTATCAATGTTTCATTTTCAGAGTCTCTTTTGACAATCTCTTAAAGAGCTGATTTCAGTCATTAACAGAGCTGTTCTGAAAGTGTCCAAGCAGCCTGTTCTGAGAGTGGACTGTTTTTTGCATTCGTTCTCAAGTTCTATCAAAGTGTTGTTTTCTGCCTTTCTCGAGCACATTTTGACTTGTTGTTGAATGCTCCTATAATGTAACTCTAAATGACAACCAGAGCAACTTGAATTGCGTGTGTGCAGCCTTTTGCTCAAAAGTGATCAACGTTTCGTTTTCATAGTCTCTTTTGACAATCTCTTAAAGAGCTGATTTCAGTCATTAACAGAGCTGTTCTGAAAGTGTCCAAGCAGCCTGTTCTGAGAGTGGACTGTTTTTTGCATTCGTTCTCAAGTTATATCAAAGTGTTGTTTTCTGCCTTTCTCGAGCACATTTTGACTTGTTGTTGAATGCTCCTATAATGTAACTCTAAATGACAATCAGAGCAACTTGAATTGCGTGTGTGCCGCCTTTTGCTCAATAGTGATCAACGTTTCGTTTTCAGAGTCTCTTTTGACAATCTCTTCGAGAGCTGTTTTCAGTCCCTAACAGAGCTGTTCTGAAAGTGTCCAAGCGGCCTGTTCTGAGAGTGGACTGTTTTTTGCATTCGTTCTCAAGTTCTATCAGTGTTGTTTTCTGCTTTTCTGGAGCACATTTTGACTTGTTGCTGAATGCTCCTATAATGTAACTCTAAATGACAATCAGAGCAACTTGAATTGCGTGTGTGCAGCCTTTTGCTCAAAAGTGATCAACGTTTCGTTTTCGGAGTCTCTTTTGACAATCTCTTCGAGAGCTGTTTTCAGTCATTAACAGAGCTGTTCTGAAAGTGTCCAAGCGGCCTGTTCTTAGAGTGGACTGTTTTTTGCATTCGTTCTCAAGTTATATCAAACTATCAAAGTGTTGTTTTCTGCCTTTCTGGAGCACATTTTGACTTGTTGTTGAATGCTCCTATAATGTAACTCTAAATGACAATCAGAGTATGTTGAATTACGTGTGTGCAGCCTTTTGCTCAAAAGTTATCAATGTTTTGTTTTCAGAGTCTCTTTTGACAATCTCTTAAAGAGCTGATTTCAGTCATTAACAGAGCTGTTCTGAAAGTGTCCAAGCAGCCTGTTCTGAGAGTGGACTGTTTTTTGCATTCGTTCTCAAGTTATATCAAAGTGTTGTTTTCTGCCTTTCTCGAGCACATTTTGACTTGTTGTTGAATGCTCCTATAATGTAACTCTAAATGACAATCAGAGCAACTTGAATTGCGTGTGTGCAGCCTTTTGCTCAAAAGTGATCAACGTTTCGTTTTCAGAGTCTCTTTTGACAATCTCTTCGAGAGCTGTTTTCAGTCACTAACAGAGCTGTTCTGAAAGTGTCCAAGCGGCCTGTTCTGAGAGTGGACTGTTTTTTAAATTCGTTCTCAAGTTCTATCAGTGTTGTTTTCTGCTTTTCTGGAGCACATTTTGACTTGTTGCTGAATGCTCCTATAATGTAACTCTAAATGACAATCAGAGCAACTTGAATTGCGTGTGTGCAGCCTTTTGCTCAAAAGTGATCAACGTTTCGTTTTCGGAGTCTCTTTTGACAATCTCTTCGAGAGCTGTTTTCAGTCATTAACAGAGCTGTTCTGAAAGTGTCCAAGCGGCCTGTTCTTAGAGTGGACTGTTTTTTGCATTCGTTCTCAAGTTATATCAAACTATCAAAGTGTTGTTTTCTGCCTTTCTGGAGCACATTTTGACTTGTTGTTGAATGCTCCTATAATGTAACTCTAAATGACAATCAGAGTATGTTGAATTACGTGTGTGCAGCCTTTTGCTCAAAAGTTATCAATGTTTCGTTTTCAGAGTCTCTTTTGACAATCTCTTAAAGAGCTGATTTCAGTCATTAACAGAGCTGTTCTGAAAGTGTCCAAGCAGCCTGTTCTGAGAGTGGACTGTTTTTTGCATTCGTTCTCAAGTTATATCAAAGTGTTGTTTTCTGCCTTTCTCGAGCACATTTTGACTTGTTGTTGAATGCTCCTATAATGTAACTCTAAATGACAATCAGAGCAACTTGAATTGCGTGTGTGCAGCCTTTTGCTCAAAAGTGATCAACGTTTCGTTTTCAGAGTCTCTTTTGACAATCTCTTCGAGAGCTGTTTTCAGTCACTAACAGAGCTGTTCTGAAAGTGTCCAAGCGGCCTGTTCTGAGAGTGGACTGTTTTTTGCATTCGTTCTCAAGTTCTATCAGTGTTGTTTTCTGCTTTTCTGGAGCACATTTTGACTTGTTGCTGAATGCTCCTATAATGTAACTCTAAATGACAATCAGAGCAACTTGAATTGCGTGTGTGCAGCCTTTTGCTCAAAAGTGATCAACGTTTCGTTTTCGGAGTCTCTTTTGACAATCTCTTCGAGAGCTGTTTTCAGTCATTAACAGAGCTGTTCTGAAAGTGTCCAAGCGGCCTGTTCTTAGAGTGGACTGTTTTTTGCATTCGTTCTCAAGTTATATCAAACTATCAAAGTGTTGTTTTCTGCCTTTCTGGAGCACATTTTGACTTGTTGTTGAATGCTCCTATAATGTAACTCTAAATGACAATCAGAGTATGTTGAATTACGTGTGTGCAGCCTTTTGCTCAAAAGTTATCAATGTTTTGTTTTCAGAGTCTCTTTTGACAATCTCTTAAAGAGCTGATTTCAGTCATTAACAGAGCTGTTCTGAAAGTGTCCAAGCAGCCTGTTCTGAGAGTGGACTGTTTTTTGCATTCGTTCTCAAGTTATATCAAAGTGTTGTTTTCTGCCTTTCTCGAGCACATTTTGACTTGTTGTTGAATGCTCCTATAATGTAACTCTAAATGACAATCAGAGCAACTTGAATTGCGTGTGTGCAGCCTTTTGCTCAAAAGTGATCAACGTTTCGTTTTCAGAGTCTCTTTTGACAATCTCTTCGAGAGCTGTTTTCAGTCACTAACAGAGCTGTTCTGAAAGTGTCCAAGCGGCCTGTTCTGAGAGTGGACTGTTTTTTAAATTCGTTCTCAAGTTCTATCAGTGTTGTTTTCTGCTTTTCTGGAGCACATTTTGACTTGTTGCTGAATGCTCCTATAATGTAACTCTAAATGACAATCAGAGCAACTTGAATTGCGTGTGTGCAGCCTTTTGCTCAAAAGTGATCAACGTTTCGTTTTCGAAGTCTCTTTTGACAATCTCTTCGAGAGCTGTTTTCAGTCATTAACAGAGCTGTTCTGAAAGTGTCCAAGCGGCCTGTTCTTAGAGTGGACTGTTTTTTGCATTCGTTCTCAAGTTATATCAAACTATCAAAGTGTTGTTTTCTGCCTTTCTGGAGCACATTTTGACTTGTTGTTGAATGCTCCTATAATGTAACTCTAAATGACAATCAGAGTATGTTGAATTACGTGTGTGCAGCCTTTTGCTCAAAAGTTATCAATGTTTTGTTTTCAGAGTCTCTTTTGACAATCTCTTAAAGAGCTGATTTCAGTCATTAACAGAGCTGTTCTGAAAGTGTCCAAGCAGCCTGTTCTGAGAGTGGACTGTTTTTTGCATTCGTTCTCAAGTTATATCAAAGTGTTGTTTTCTACCTTTCTCGAGCACATTTTGACTTGTTGTTGAATGCTCCTATAATGTAACTCTAAATGACAATCAGAGCAACTTGAATTGCGTGTGTGCAGCCTTTTGCTCAAAAGTGATCAACGTTTCGTTTTCAGAGTCTCTTTTGACAATCTCTTCGAGAGCTGTTTTCAGTCACTAACAGAGCTGTTCTGAAAGTGTCCAAGCGGCCTGTTCTGAGAGTGGACTGTTTTTTAAATTCGTTCTCAAGTTCTATCAGTGTTGTTTTCTGCTTTTCTGGAGCACATTTTGACTTGTTGCTGAATGCTCCTATAATGTAACTCTAAATGACAATCAGAGCAACTTGAATTGCGTGTGTGCAGCCTTTTGCTCAAAAGTGATCAACGTTTCGTTTTCGAAGTCTCTTTTGACAATCTCTTCGAGAGCTGTTTTCAGTCATTAACAGAGCTGTTCTGAAAGTGTCCAAGCGGCCTGTTCTTAGAGTGGACTGTTTTTTGCATTCGTTCTCAAGTTATATCAAACTATCAAAGTGTTGTTTTCTGCCTTTCTGGAGCACATTTTGACTTGTTGTTGAATGCTCCTATAATGTAACTCTAAATGACAATCAGAGTATGTTGAATTACGTGTGTGCAGCCTTTTGCTCAAAAGTTATCAATGTTTTGTTTTCAGAGTCTCTTTTGACAATCTCTTAAAGAGCTGATTTCAGTCATTAACAGAGCTGTTCTGAAAGTGTCCAAGCAGCCTGTTCTGAGAGTGGACTGTTTTTTGCATTCGTTCTCAAGTTATATCAAAGTGTTGTTTTCTGCCTTTCTCCAGCACATTTTGACTTGTTGTTGAATGCTCCTATAATGTAACTCTAAATGACAATCAGAGCAACTTGAATTGCGTGTGTGCAGCCTTTTGCTCAAAAGTGATCAACGTTTCGTTTTCAGAGTCTCTTTTGACAATCTCTTCGAGAGCTGTTTTCAGTCACTAACAGAGCTGTTCTGAAAGTGTCCAAGCGGCCTGTTCTGAGAGTGGACTGTTTTTTAAATTCGTTCTCAAGTTCTATCAGTGTTGTTTTCTGCTTTTCTGGAGCACATTTTGACTTGTTGCTGAATGCTCCTATAATGTAACTCTAAATGACAATCAGAGCAACTTGAATTGCGTGTGTGCAGCCTTTTGCTCAAAAGTGATCAACGTTTCGTTTTCGGAGTCTCTTTTGACAATCTCTTCGAGAGCTGTTTTCAGTCATTAACAGAGCTGTTCTGAAAGTGTCCAAGCGGCCTGTTCTTAGAGTGGACTGTTTTTTGCATTCGTTCTCAAGTTCTATCAGTGTTGTTTTCTGCTTTTCTGGAGCACATTTTGACTTGTTGTTGAATGCTCCTATAATGTAACTCTAAATGACAATCAGAGTATG
Organism: Nansenia antarctica; assembly: GCF_963989245.1. Lineage (NCBI taxonomy): Eukaryota > Metazoa > Chordata > Actinopteri > Argentiniformes > Microstomatidae > Nansenia > Nansenia antarctica. The sequence goes on from NC_137674.1 coordinate 82,461,493, forward strand.
TTGAATTACGTGTGTGCAGCCTTTTGCTCAAAAGTTATCAATGTTTTGTTTTCAGAGTCTCTTTTGACAATCTCTTAAAGAGCTGATTTCAGTCATTAACAGAGCTGTTCTGAAAGTGTCCAAGCAGCCTGTTCTGAGAGTGGACTGTTTTTTGCATTCGTTCTCAAGTTATATCAAAGTGTTGTTTTCTGCCTTTCTCGAGCACATTTTGACTTGTTGTTGAATGCTCCTATAATGTAACTCTAAATGACAATCAGAGCAACTTGAATTGCGTGTGTGCAGCCTTTTGCTCAAAAGTGATCAACGTTTCGTTTTCAGAGTCTCTTTTGACAATCTCTTCGAGAGCTGTTTTCAGTCACTAACAGAGCTGTTCTGAAAGTGTCCAAGCAGCCTGTTCTGAGAGTGGACTGTTTTTTGCATTCGTTCTCAAGTTCTATCAGTGTTGTTTTCTGCTTTTCTGGAGCACATTTTGACTTGTTGCTGAATGCTCCTATAATGTAACTCTAAATGACAATCAGAGCAACTTGAATTGCGTGTGTGCAGCCTTTTGCTCAAAAGTGATCAACGTTTCGTTTTCGGAGTCTCTTTTGACAATCTCTTCGAGAGCTGTTTTCAGTCATTAACAGAGCTGTTCTGAAAGTGTCCAAGCGGCCTGTTCTTAGAGTGGACTGTTTTTTGCATTCGTTCTCAAGTTATATCAAACTATCAAAGTGTTGTTTTCTGCCTTTCTCGAGCACATTTTGACTTGTTGTTGAATGCTCCTATAATGTAACTCTAAATGACAATCAGAGCAACTTGAATTGCGTGTGTGCAGCCTTTTGCTCAAAAGTTATCAATGTTTTGTTTTCAGAGTCTCTTTTGACAATCTCTTAAAGAGCTGATTTCAGTCATTAACAGAGCTGTTCTGAAAGTGTCCAAGCAGCCTGTTCTGAGAGTGGACTGTTTTTTGCATTCGTTCTCAAGTTATATCAAAGTGTTGTTTTCTGCCTTTCTCCAGCACATTTTGACTTGTTGTTGAATGCTCCTATAATGTAACTCTAAATGACAATCAGAGCAACTTGAATTGCGTGTGTGCAGCCTTTTGCTCAAAAGTGATCAACGTTTCGTTTTCAGAGTCTCTTTTGACAATCTCTTCGAGAGCTGTTTTCAGTCACTTAACAGAGCTGTTCTGAAAGTGTCCAAGCGGCCTGTTCTGAGAGTGGACTGTTTTTTAAATTCGTTCTCAAGTTCTATCAGTGTTGTTTTCTGCTTTTCTGGAGCACATTTTGACTTGTTGCTGAATGCTCCTATAATGTAACTCTAAATGACAATCAGAGCAACTTGAATTGCGTGTGTGCAGCCTTTTGCTCAAAAGTGATCAACGTTTCGTTTTCGGAGTCTCTTTTGACAATCTCTTCGAGAGCTGTTTTCAGTCATTAACAGAGCTGTTCTGAAAGTGTCCAAGCGGCCTGTTCTTAGAGTGGACTGTTTTTTGCATTCGTTCTCAAGTTATATCAAACTATCAAAGTGTTGTTTTCTGCCTTTCTCGAGCACATTTTGACTTGTTGTTGAATGCTCCTATAATGTAACTCTAAATGACAATCAGAGCAACTTGAATTGCGTGTGTGCAGCCTTTTGCTCAAAAGTGATCAACGTTTCGTTTTCAGAGTCTCTTTTGACAATCTCTTCGAGAGCTGTTTTCAGTCATTAACAGAGCTGTTCTGAAAGTGTCCAAGCGGCCTGTTCTGAGAGTGGACTGTTTTTTGCATTCGTTCTCAAGTTCTATCAGTGTTGTTTTCTGCTTTTCTGGAGCACATTTTGACTTGTTGCTGAATGCTCCTATAATGTAACTCTAAATGACAATCAGAGCAACTTGAATTGCGTGTGTGCAGCCTTTTGCTCAAAAGTGATCAACGTTTCATTTTCGGAGTCTCTTTTGACAATCTCTTCGAGAGCTGTTTTCAGTCATTAACAGAGCTGTTCTGAAAGTGTCCCAGCGGCCTGTTCTTAGAGTGGACTGTTTTTTGCATTCGTTCTCAAGTTATATCAAACTATCAAAGTGTTGTTTTCTGCCTTTCTGGAGCACATTTTGACTTGTTGTTGAATGCTCCTATAATGTAACTCTAAATGACAATCAGAGCAACTTGAATTGCGTGTGTGCAGCCTTTTGCTCAAAAGTGATCAACGTTTCATTTTCGGAGTCTCTTTTGACAATCTCTTCGAGAGCTGTTTTCAGTCATTAACAGAGCTGTTCTGAAAGTGTCCCAGCGGCCTGTTCTTAGAGTGGACTGTTTTTTGCATTCGTTCTCAAGTTATATCAAACTATCAAAGTGTTGTTTTCTGCCTTTCTGGAGCACATTTTGACTTGTTGTTGAATGCTCCTATAATGTAACTCTAAATGACAATCAGAGCAACTTGAATTGCGTGTGTGCAGCCTTTTGCTCAAAAGTGATCAACGTTTCGTTTTCGGAGTCTCTTTTGACAATCTCTTCGAGAGCTGTTTTCAGTCATTAACAGAGCTGTTCTGAAAGTGTCCAAGCGGCCTGTTCTTAGAGTGGACTGTTTTTTGCATTCGTTCTCAAGTTATATCAAACTATCAAAGTGTTGTTTTCTGCCTTTCTGGAGCACATTTGGACTTGTTGTTGAATGCTCCTATAATGTAACTCTAAATGACAATCAGAGCAACTTGAATTGCGTGTGTGCAGTCTTTTGCTCAAAAGTGATCAACGTTTCGTTTTCAGAGTCTCTTTTGACAATCTCTTCGAGAGCTGTTTTCAGTCATTAACAGAGCTGTTCTGAAAGTGTCCAAGCGGCCTGTTCTGAGAGTGGACTGTTTTTTGCATTCGTTCTCAAGTTCTATCAGTGTTGTTTTCTGCTTTTCTGGAGCACATTTTGACTTGTTGCTGAATGCTCCTATAATGTAACTCTAAATGACAATCAGAGCAACTTGAATTGCGTGTGTGCAGCCTTTTGCTCAAAAGTGATCAACGTTTCATTTTCGGAGTCTCTTTTGACAATCTCTTCGAGAGCTGTTTTCAGTCATTAACAGAGCTGTTCTGAAAGTGTCCCAGCGGCCTGTTCTTAGAGTGGACTGTTTTTTGCATTCGTTCTCAAGTTATATCAAACTATCAAAGTGTTGTTTTCTGCCTTTCTGGAGCACATTTTGACTTGTTGTTGAATGCTCCTATAATGTAACTCTAAATGACAATCAGAGCAACTTGAATTGCGTGTGTGCAGCCTTTTGCTCAAAAGTGATCAACGTTTCGTTTTCGGAGTCTCTTTTGACAATCTCTTCGAGAGCTGTTTTCAGTCATTAACAGAGCTGTTCTGAAAGTGTCCAAGCGGCCTGTTCTTAGAGTGGACTGTTTTTTGCATTCGTTCTCAAGTTATATCAAACTATCAAAGTGTTGTTTTCTGCCTTTCTGGAGCACATTTGGACTTGTTGTTGAATGCTCCTATAATGTAACTCTAAATGACAATCAGAGCAACTTGAATTGCGTGTGTGCAGTCTTTTGCTCAAAAGTGATCAACGTTTCGTTTTCAGAGTCTCTTTTGACAATCTCTTCGAGAGCTGTTTTCAGTCATTAACAGAGCTGTTCTGAAAGTGTCCAAGCGGCCTGTTCTGAGAGTGGACTGTTTTTTGCATTCGTTCTCAAGTTCTATCAGTGTTGTTTTCTGCTTTTCTGGATCACATTTTGACTTGTTGCTGAATGCTCCTATACTCTATATGACAATCAGAGCAACTTGAATTGCGTGTGTGCAGCCTTTTGCTCAAAAGTGATCAACGTTTCGTTTTCAGAGTCTCTTTTGACAATCTCTTCGAGAGCTGTTTTCAGTCACTAACAGAGCTGTTCTGAAAGTGTCCAAGCGGCCTGTTCTGAGAGTGGACTGTTTTTTAAATTCGTTCTCAAGTTCTATCAGTGTTGTTTTCTGCTTTTCTGGAGCACATTTTGACTTGTTGCTGAATGCTCCTATAATGTAACTCTAAATGACAATCAGAGCAACTTGAATTGCGTGTGTGCAGCCTTTTGCTCAAAAGTGATCAACGTTTCGTTTTCGGAGTCTCTTTTGACAATCTCTTCGAGAGCTGTTTTCAGTCATTAACAGAGCTGTTCTGAAAGTGTCCAAGCGGCCTGTTCTTAGAGTGGACTGTTTTTTGCATTCGTTCTCAAGTTATATCAAACTATCAAAGTGTTGTTTTCTGCCTTTCTCGAGCACATTTTGACTTGTTGTTGAATGCTCCTATAATGTAACTCTAAATGACAATCAGAGCAACTTGAATTGCGTGTGTGCAGCCTTTTGCTCAAAAGTGATCAACGTTTCGTTTTCAGAGTCTCTTTTGACAATCTCTTCGAGAGCTGTTTTCAGTCATTAACAGAGCTGTTCTGAAAGTGTCCAAGCGGCCTGTTCTGAGAGTGGACTGTTTTTTGCATTCGTTCTCAAGTTCTATCAGTGTTGTTTTCTGCTTTTCTGGAGCACATTTTGACTTGTTGCTGAATGCTCCTATAATGTAACTCTAAATGACAATCAGAGCAACTTGAATTGCGTGTGTGCAGCCTTTTGCTCAAAAGTGATCAACGTTTCATTTTCGGAGTCTCTTTTGACAATCTCTTCGAGAGCTGTTTTCAGTCATTAACAGAGCTGTTCTGAAAGTGTCCCAGCGGCCTGTTCTTAGAGTGGACTGTTTTTTGCATTCGTTCTCAAGTTATATCAAACTATCAAAGTGTTGTTTTCTGCCTTTCTGGAGCACATTTTGACTTGTTGTTGAATGCTCCTATAATGTAACTCTAAATGACAATCAGAGCAACTTGAATTGCGTGTGTGCAGCCTTTTGCTCAAAAGTGATCAACGTTTCGTTTTCGGAGTCTCTTTTGACAATCTCTTCGAGAGCTGTTTTCAGTCATTAACAGAGCTGTTCTGAAAGTGTCCAAGCGGCCTGTTCTTAGAGTGGACTGTTTTTTGCATTCGTTCTCAAGTTATATCAAACTATCAAAGTGTTGTTTTCTGCCTTTCTGGAGCACATTTGGACTTGTTGTTGAATGCTCCTATAATGTAACTCTAAATGACAATCAGAGCAACTTGAATTGCGTGTGTGCAGTCTTTTGCTCAAAAGTGATCAACGTTTCGTTTTCAGAGTCTCTTTTGACAATCTCTTCGAGAGCTGTTTTCAGTCATTAACAGAGCTGTTCTGAAAGTGTCCAAGCGGCCTGTTCTGAGAGTGGACTGTTTTTTGCATTCGTTCTCAAGTTCTATCAGTGTTGTTTTCTGCTTTTCTGGATCACATTTTGACTTGTTGCTGAATGCTCCTATACTCTATATGACAATCAGAGCAACTTGAATTGCGTGTGTGCAGCCTTTTGCTCAAAAGTTATCAATGTTTCGTTTTCGGAGTCTCTTTTGACAATCTCTTAAAGAGCTGTTTTCAGTCATTAACAGAGCTGTTCTGAAAGTGTCCAAGCGGCCTGTTCTTAGAGTGGACTGTTTTTTGCATTCGTTCTCAAGTTATATCAAACTATCAAAGAGTTGTTTTCTGCCTTTCTCGAGCACATTTTGACTTGTTGTTGAATGCTCCTATAATGTAACTCTAAATGACAATCAGAGCAACTTGAATTGCGTGTGTGCAGCCTTTTGCTCAAAAGTGATCAACGTTTCGTTTTCAGAGTCTCTTTTGACAATCTCTTCGAGTGCTGTTTTCAGTCATTAACAGAGCTGTTCTGAAAGTGTCCAAGCGGCCTGTTCTGAGAGTGGACTGTTTTTTGCATTCGTTCTCAAGTTCTATCAGTGTTGTTTTCTGCTTTTCTGGAGCACATTTTGACTTGTTGCTGAATGCTCCTATAATGTAACTCTAAATGACAATCAGAGCAACTTGAATTGCGTGTGTGCAGCCTTTTGCTCAAAAGTGATCAACGTTTCGTTTTCGGAGTCTCTTTTGACAATCTCTTCGAGAGCTGTTTTCAGTCATTAACAGAGCTGTTCTGAAAGTGTCCAAGCGGCCTGTTCTTAGAGTGGACTGTTTTTTGCATTCGTTCTCAAGTTATATCAAACTATCAAAGTGTTGTTTTCTGCCTTTCTGGAGCACATTTTGACTTGTTGTTGAATGCTCCTATAATGTAACTCTAAATGACAATCAGAGCAACTTGAATTGCGTGTGTGCAGCCTTTTGCTCAAAAGTGATCAACGTTTTGTTTTCGGAGTCTCTTTTGACAATCTCTTCGAGAGCTGTTTTCAGTCATTAACAGAGCTGTTCTGAAAGTGTCCAAGCGGCCTGTTCTGAGAGTGGACTGTTTTTTGCATTCGTTCTCAAGTTCTATCAGTGTTGTTTTCTGCTTTTCTGGATCACATTTTGACTTGTTGCTGAATGCTCCTATACTCTATATGACAATCAGAGCAACTTGAATTGCGTGTGTGCAGCCTTTTGCTCAAAAGTTATCAATGTTTCGTTTTCGGAGTCTCTTTTGACAATCTCTTAAAGAGCTGTTTTCAGTCATTAACAGAGCTGTTCTGAAAGTGTCCAAGCGGCCTGTTCTTAGAGTGGACTGTTTTTTGCATTCGTTCTCAAGTTATATCAAACTATCAAAGAGTTGTTTTCTGCCTTTCTCGAGCACATTTTGACTTGTTGTTGAATGCTCCTATAATGTAACTCTAAATGACAATCAGAGCAACTTGAATTGCGTGTGTGCAGCCTTTTGCTCAAAAGTGATCAACGTTTCGTTTTCAGAGTCTCTTTTGACAATCTCTTCGAGAGCTGTTTTCAGTCATTAACAGAGCTGTTCTGAAAGTGTCCAAGCGGCCTGTTCTGAGAGTGGACTGTTTTTTGCATTCGTTCTCAAGTTCTATCTGTGTTGTTTTCTGCTTTTCTGGAGCACATTTTGACTTGTTGCTGAATGCTCCTATAATGTAACTCTAAATGACAATCAGAGCAACTTGAATTGCGTGTGTGCAGCCGTTTGCTCAAAAGTGATCAACGTTTCGTTTTCAGAGTCTCTTTTGACAATCTCTTCGAGAGCTGTTTTCAGTCATTAACAGAGCTGTTCTGAAAGTGTCCAAGCGGCCTGTTCTTAGAGTGGACTGTTTTTTGCATTCGTTCTCAAGTTATATCAAACTATCAAAGTGTTGTTTTCTGCCTTTCTGGAGCACATTTTGACTTGTTGTTGAATGCTCCTATAATGTAACTCTAAATGACAATCAGAGTATGTTGAATTACGTGTGTGCAGCCTTTTGCTCAAAAGTTATCAATGTTTCGTTTTCAGAGTCTCTTTTGACAATCTCTTAAAGAGCTGATTTCAGTCATTAACAGAGCTGTTCTGAAAGTGTCCAAGCAGCCTGTTCTGAGAGTGGACTGTTTTTTGCATTCGTTCTCAAGTAATATCAAAGTGTTGTTTTCTGCCTTTCTCGAGCACATTTTGACTTGTTGTTGAATGCTCCTATAATGTAACTCTAAATGACAATCAGAGCAACTTGAATTGCGTGTGTGCAGCCTTTTGCTCAAAAGTGATCAACGTTTCGTTTTCAGAGTCTCTTTTGACAATCTCTTCGAGAGCTGTTTTCAGTCATTAACAGAGCTGTTCTGAAAGTGTCCAAGCGGCCTGTTCTGAGTGGACTGTTTTTTGCATTCGTTCTCAAGTTCTATCAGTGTTGTTTTCTGCTTTTCTGGAGCACATTTTGACTTGTTGCTGAATGCTCCTATAATGTAACTCTAAATGACAATCAGAGTATGTTGAATTACGTGTGTGCAGCCTTTTGCTCAAAAGTTATCAATGTTTCGTTTTCAGAGTCTCTTTTGACAATCTCTTCGAGAGCTGTTTTCAGTCATTAACAGAGCTGTTCTGAAAGTGTCCAAGCGGCCTGTTCTTAGAGTGGACTGTTTTTTGCATTCGTTCTCAAGTTATATCAAACTATCAAAGTGTTGTTTTCTGCCTTTCTGGAGCACATTTTGACTTGTTGTTGAATGCTCCTATAATGTAACTCTAAATGACAATCAGAGTATGTTGAATTACGTGTGTGCAGCCTTTTGCTCAAAAGTTATCAATGTTTCGTTTTCAGAGTCTCTTTTGACAATCTCTTAAAGAGCTGATTTCAGTCATTAACAGAGCTGTTCTGAAAGTGTCCAAGCAGCCTGTTCTGAGAGTGGACTGTTTTTTGCATTCGTTCTCAAGTAATATCAAAGTGTTGTTTTCTGCCTTTCTCGAGCACATTTTGACTTGTTGTTGAATGCTCCTATAATGTAACTCTAAATGACAATCAGAGCAACTTGAATTGCGTGTGTGCAGCCTTTTGCTCAAAAGTGATCAACGTTTCGTTTTCAGAGTCTCTTTTGACAATCTCTTCGAGAGCTGTTTTCAGTCATTAACAGAGCTGTTCTGAAAGTGTCCAAGCGGCCTGTTCTGAGTGGACTGTTTTTTGCATTCGTTCTCAATTTCTATCAGTGTTGTTTTCTGCTTTTCTGGAGCACATTTTGACTTGTTGCTGAATGCTCCTATAATGTAACTCTAAATGACAATCAGAGTATGTTGAATTACGTGTGTGCAGCCTTTTGCTCAAAAGTTATCAATGTTTCGTTTTCAGAGTCTCTTTTGACAATCTCTTCGAGAGCTGTTTTCAGTCATTAACAGAGCTGTTCTGAAAGTGTCCAAGCGGCCTGTTCTGAGAGTGGACTGTTTTTTGCATTCGTTCTCAAGTTCTATCAGTGTTGTTTTCTGCTTTTCTGGAGCACATTTTGACTTGTTGCTGAATGCTCCTATAATGTAACTCTAAATGACAATCAGAGTATGTTGAATTACGTGTGTGCAGCCTTTTGCTCAAAAGTTATCAATGTTTCGTTTTCAGAGTCTCTTTTGACAATCTCTTAAAGAGCTGATTTCAGTCAATAACAGAGCTGTTCTGAAAGTGTCCAAGCAGCCTGTTCTGAGAGTGGACTGTTTTTTGCATTCGTTCTCAAGTTATATCAAAGTGTTGTTTTCTGCCTTTCTTGAGCACATTTTGACTTGTTGTTGAATGCTCCTATAATGTAACTCTAAATGACAACCAGAGCAACTTGAATTGCGTGTGTGCAGCCTTTTGCTCAAAAGTGATCAACGTTTCGTTTTCGGAGTCTCTTTTGACAATCTCTTCGAGAGCTGTTTTCAGTCATTAACAGAGCTGTTCTGAAAGTGTCCAAGCGGCCTGTTCTGAGTGGACTGTTTTTTGCATTCGTTCTCAAGTTCTATCAGTGTTGTTTTCTGCTTTTCTGGAGCACATTTTGACTTGTTGCTGAATGCTCCTATAATGTAACTCTAAATGACAATCAGAGTATGTTGAATTACGTGTGTGCAGCCTTTTGCTCAAAAGTTATCAATGTTTCGTTTTCAGAGTCTCTTTTTTTTTTTGTGATCAAGATTTTTTATTGCTTTTATCAACACATAACAACGACAATACAGAACAAGAAAGGAAGGGAGGGAAAAAATATAAAGAAAACAAAAAAGAAAAGGGGTAGTGTAGCAGACAAGTCACAGCCAGATAGTAGAAATACAACACAATCCGGATTGGGGTAAGTGGAAAATCAAATCATAGAGCAGTCAAGTTAGTCAAGTTCAATGAATAAGCCTTCCATGCATCAACTGTACTGGGCCTTGCTTTGTTCAATCTGGCCGTTGTGCACTCAAGATTCACAATCCTCTGTAAAGAGTAAAACCAAAAAGTGTTCATACTGAAATCAGGTGTTATCCAATGTTGAAGAATAGTTTTTTTTGCAGAGGTGAAACCAGCAAATAGCATTTTCTTTTGTGTAATACTTAAATCGAAATCAGAGTCATCATTGAGCAAACATAAACATGGATTAGGAACATAGTCAATCTTAAATAACTTGGACATTACAGAATTGACATGGTTCCAAAAGTTGGCCACGACTGGACACTCCCAGAACATATGGAGAAATGAACCCGGTGTCGGGGTAGGGCAGAATTGACAGTAGTAGTTGGGTTGTAGTTTCATTAAGTATCTTCTATATGGTGTAGCATAGGCCCTGTGGATGACTTTAAAATGAATTAACTGATGAGCTAAATTTTTGGAGGTTGAATTGAGATTAGACCATATTGTGTCCCAGTTTGGGTGGAAATCCAATTCACCAAGCTCTCGGCTCCATAAAGCCTCAACCGCAAGTGGTTTTTTAATTGCGTCCATTAGATTGCGATATATTCTGGATACACAGCCACGAGAGGTTGGGGTATGTTCAATCCAGGCTATCATGGGGTGAGTTGGAAGTGGGGAGCGCCAAGGCACTCCATAGGCCTTGAGTGAGGACCTCAGCTGTAGATAGACAAAATATGATGACGCTGGAAGGACAAACTTAGTTTGGAGGTGCTGGAATGAAACTAGGCCATCATTGTCATACAGGTCTCAGAGTCTCTTTTGACAATCTCTTAAAGAGCTGATTTCAGTCATTAACAGAGCTGTTCTGAAAGTGTCCAAGCAGCCTGTTCTGAGAGTGGACTGTTTTTTGCATTCGTTCTCAAGTAATATCAAAGTGTTGTTTTCTGCCTTTCTCGAGCACATTTTGACTTGTTGTTGAATGCTCCTATAATGTAACTCTAAATGACAATCAGAGCAACTTGAATTGCGTGTGTGCAGCCTTTTGCTCAAAAGTGATCAACGTTTCGTTTTCAGAGTCTCTTTTGACAATCTCTTCGAGAGCTGTTTTCAGTCATTAACAGAGCTGTTCTGAAAGTGTCCAAGCGGCCTGTTCTGAGTGGACTGTTTTTTGCATTCGTTCTCAAGTTCTATCAGTGTTGTTTTCTGCTTTTCTGGAGCACATTTTGACTTGTTGCTGAATGCTCCTATAATGTAACTCTAAATGACAATCAGAGTATGTTGAATTACGTGTGTGCAGCCTTTTGCTCAAAAGTTATCAATGTTTCGTTTTCAGAGTCTCTTTTGACAATCTCTTCGAGAGCTGTTTTCAGTCATTAACAGAGCTGTTCTGAAAGTGTCCAAGCGGCCTGTTCTGAGAGTGGACTGTTTTTTGCATTCGTTCTCAAGTTCTATCAGTGTTGTTTTCTGCTTTTCTGGAGCACATTTTGACTTGTTGCTGAATGCTCCTATAATGTAACTCTAAATGACAATCAGAGTATGTTGAATTACGTGTGTGCAGCCTTTTGCTCAAAAGTTATCAATGTTTCGTTTTCAGAGTCTCTTTTGACAATCTCTTAAAGAGCTGATTTCAGTCAATAACAGAGCTGTTCTGAAAGTGTCCAAGCAGCCTGTTCTGAGAGTGGACTGTTTTTTGCATTCGTTCTCAAGTTATATCAAAGTGTTGTTTTCTGCCTTTCTCGAGCACATTTTGACTTGTTGTTGAATGCTCCTATAATGTAACTCTAAATGACAACCAGAGCAACTTGAATTGCGTGTGTGCAGCCTTTTGCTCAAAAGTGATCAACGTTTCGTTTTCGGAGTCTCTTTTGACAATCTCTTCGAGAGCTGTTTTCAGTCATTAACAGAGCTGTTCTGAAAGTGTCCAAGCGGCCTGTTCTTAGAGTGGACTGTTTTTTGCATTCGTTCTCAAGTTATATCAAACTATCAAAGTGTTGTTTTCTGCCTTTCTGGAGCACATTTTGACTTGTTGTTGAATGCTCCTATAATGTAACTCTAAATGACAATCAGAGTATGTTGAATTACGTGTGTGCAGCCTTTTGCTCAAAAGTTATCAATGTTTCGTTTTCAGAGTCTCTTTTGACAATCTCTTAAAGAGCTGATTTCAGTCATTAACAGAGCTGTTCTGAAAGTGTCCAAGCAGCCTGTTCTGAGAGTGGACTGTTTTTTGCATTCGTTCTCAAGTAATATCAAAGTGTTGTTTTCTGCCTTTCTCGAGCACATTTTGACTTGTTGTTGAATGCTCCTATAATGTAACTCTAAATGACAATCAGAGCAACTTGAATTGCGTGTGTGCAGCCTTTTGCTCAAAAGTGATCAACGTTTCGTTTTCAGAGTCTCTTTTGACAATCTCTTCGAGAGCTGTTTTCAGTCATTAACAGAGCTGTTCTGAAAGTGTCCAAGCGGCCTGTTCTGAGTGGACTGTTTTTTGCATTCGTTCTCAAGTTCTATCAGTGTTGTTTTCTGCTTTTCTGGAGCACATTTTGACTTGTTGCTGAATGCTCCTATAATGTAACTCTAAATGACAATCAGAGTATGTTGAATTACGTGTGTGCAGCCTTTTGCTCAAAAGTTATCAATGTTTCGTTTTCAGAGTCTCTTTTGACAATCTCTTCGAGAGCTGTTTTCAGTCATTAACAGAGCTGTTCTGAAAGTGTCCAAGCGGCCTGTTCTGAGAGTGGACTGTTTTTTGCATTCGTTCTCAAGTTCTATCAGTGTTGTTTTCTGCTTTTCTGGAGCACATTTTGACTTGTTGCTGAATGCTCCTATAATGTAACTCTAAATGACAATCAGAGTATGTTGAATTACGTGTGTGCAGCCTTTTGCTCAAAAGTTATCAATGTTTCGTTTTCAGAGTCTCTTTTGACAATCTCTTAAAGAGCTGATTTCAGTCAATAACAGAGCTGTTCTGAAAGTGTCCAAGCAGCCTGTTCTGAGAGTGGACTGTTTTTTGCATTCGTTCTCAAGTTATATCAAAGTGTTGTTTTCTGCCTTTCTCGAGCACATTTTGACTTGTTGTTGAATGCTCCTATAATGTAACTCTAAATGACAACCAGAGCAACTTGAATTGCGTGTGTGCAGCCTTTTGCTCAAAAGTGATCAACGTTTCGTTTTCGGAGTCTCTTTTGACAATCTCTTCGAGAGCTGTTTTCAGTCATTAACAGAGCTGTTCTGAAAGTGTCCAAGCGGCCTGTTCTTAGAGTGGACTGTTTTTTGCATTCGTTCTCAAGTTATATCAAACTATCAAAGTGTTGTTTTCTGCCTTTCTGGAGCACATTTTGACTTGTTGTTGAATGCTCCTATAATGTAACTCTAAATGACAATCAGAGTATGTTGAATTACGTGTGTGCAGCCTTTTGCTCAAAAGTTATCAATGTTTCGTTTTCAGAGTCTCTTTTGACAATCTCTTAAAGAGCTGATTTCAGTCATTAACAGAGCTGTTCTGAAAGTGTCCAAGCAGCCTGTTCTGAGAGTGGACTGTTTTTTGCATTCGTTCTCAAGTAATATCAAAGTGTTGTTTTCTGCCTTTCTCGAGCACATTTTGACTTGTTGTTGAATGCTCCTATAATGTAACTCTAAATGACAATCAGAGCAACTTGAATTGCGTGTGTGCAGCCTTTTGCTCAAAAGTGATCAACGTTTCGTTTTCAGAGTCTCTTTTGACAATCTCTTCGAGAGCTGTTTTCAGTCATTAACAGAGCTGTTCTGAAAGTGTCCAAGCGGCCTGTTCTGAGTGGACTGTTTTTTGCATTCGTTCTCAAGTTCTATCAGTGTTGTTTTCTGCTTTTCTGGAGCACATTTTGACTTGTTGCTGAATGCTCCTATAATGTAACTCTAAATGACAATCAGAGTATGTTGAATTACGTGTGTGCAGCCTTTTGCTCAAAAGTTATCAATGTTTCGTTTTCAGAGTCTCTTTTGACAATCTCTTCGAGAGCTGTTTTCAGTCATTAACAGAGCTGTTCTGAAAGTGTCCAAGCGGCCTGTTCTGAGAGTGGACTGTTTTTTGCATTCGTTCTCAAGTTCTATCAGTGTTGTTTTCTGCTTTTCTGGAGCACATTTTGACTTGTTGCTGAATGCTCCTATAATGTAACTCTAAATGACAATCAGAGTATGTTGAATTACGTGTGTGCAGCCTTTTGCTCAAAAGTTATCAATGTTTCGTTTTCAGAGTCTCTTTTGACAATCTCTTAAAGAGCTGATTTCAGTCAATAACAGAGCTGTTCTGAAAGTGTCCAAGCAGCCTGTTCTGAGAGTGGACTGTTTTTTGCATTCGTTCTCAAGTTATATCAAAGTGTTGTTTTCTGCCTTTCTTGAGCACATTTTGACTTGTTGTTGAATGCTCCTATAATGTAACTCTAAATGACAACCAGAGCAACTTGAATTGCGTGTGTGCAGCCTTTTGCTCAAAAGTGATCAACGTTTCGTTTTCGGAGTCTCTTTTGACAATCTCTTCGAGAGCTGTTTTCAGTCATTAACAGAGCTGTTCTGAAAGTGTCCAAGCGGCCTGTTCTGAGTGGACTGTTTTTTGCATTCGTTCTCAAGTTCTATCAGTGTTGTTTTCTGCTTTTCTGGAGCACATTTTGACTTGTTGCTGAATGCTCCTATAATGTAACTCTAAATGACAATCAGAGTATGTTGAATTACGTGTGTGCAGCCTTTTGCTCAAAAGTTATCAATGTTTCGTTTTCAGAGTCTCTTTTTTTTTTTGTGATCAAGATTTTTTATTGCTTTTATCAACACATAACAACGACAATACAGAACAAGAAAGGAAGGGAGGGAAAAAATATAAAGAAAACAAAAAAGAAAAGGGGTAGTGTAGCAGACAAGTCACAGCCAGATAGTAGAAATACAACACAATCCGGATTGGGGTAAGTGGAAAATCAAATCATAGAGCAGTCAAGTTAGTCAAGTTCAATGAATAAGCCTTCCATGCATCAACTGTACTGGGCCTTGCTTTGTTCAATCTGGCCGTTGTGCACTCAAGATTCACAATCCTCTGTAAAGAGTAAAACCAAAAAGTGTTCATACTGAAATCAGGTGTTATCCAATGTTGAAGAATAGTTTTTTTTGCAGAGGTGAAACCAGCAAATAGCATTTTCTTTTGTGTAATACTTAAATCGAAATCAGAGTCATCATTGAGCAAACATAAACATGGATTAGGAACATAGTCAATCTTAAATAACTTGGACATTACAGAATTGACATGGTTCCAAAAGTTGGCCACGACTGGACACTCCCAGAACATATGGAGAAATGAACCCGGTGTCGGGGTAGGGCAGAATTGACAGTAGTAGTTGGGTTGTAGTTTCATTAAGTATCTTCTATATGGTGTAGCATAGGCCCTGTGGATGACTTTAAAATGAATTAACTGATGAGCTAAATTTTTGGAGGTTGAATTGAGATTAGACCATATTGTGTCCCAGTTTGGGTGGAAATCCAATTCACCAAGCTCTCGGCTCCATAAAGCCTCAACCGCAAGTGGTTTTTTAATTGCGTCCATTAGATTGCGATATATTCTGGATACACAGCCACGAGAGGTTGGGGTATGTTCAATCCAGGCTATCATGGGGTGAGTTGGAAGTGGGGAGCGCCAAGGCACTCCATAGGCCTTGAGTGAGGACCTCAGCTGTAGATAGACAAAATATGATGACGCTGGAAGGACAAACTTAGTTTGGAGGTGCTGGAATGAAACTAGGCCATCATTGTCATACAGGTCTCAGAGTCTCTTTTGACAATCTCTTAAAGAGCTGATTTCAGTCATTAACAGAGCTGTTCTGAAAGTGTCCAAGCAGCCTGTTCTGAGAGTGGACTGTTTTTTGCATTCGTTCTCAAGTAATATCAAAGTGTTGTTTTCTGCCTTTCTCGAGCACATTTTGACTTGTTGTTGAATGCTCCTATAATGTAACTCTAAATGACAATCAGAGCAACTTGAATTGCGTGTGTGCAGCCTTTTGCTCAAAAGTGATCAACGTTTCGTTTTCAGAGTCTCTTTTGACAATCTCTTCGAGAGCTGTTTTCAGTCATTAACAGAGCTGTTCTGAAAGTGTCCAAGCGGCCTGTTCTGAGTGGACTGTTTTTTGCATTCGTTCTCAAGTTCTATCAGTGTTGTTTTCTGCTTTTCTGGAGCACATTTTGACTTGTTGCTGAATGCTCCTATAATGTAACTCTAAATGACAATCAGAGTATGTTGAATTACGTGTGTGCAGCCTTTTGCTCAAAAGTTATCAATGTTTCGTTTTCAGAGTCTCTTTTGACAATCTCTTCGAGAGCTGTTTTCAGTCATTAACAGAGCTGTTCTGAAAGTGTCCAAGCGGCCTGTTCTGAGAGTGGACTGTTTTTTGCATTCGTTCTCAAGTTCTATCAGTGTTGTTTTCTGCTTTTCTGGAGCACATTTTGACTTGTTGCTGAATGCTCCTATAATGTAACTCTAAATGACAATCAGAGTATGTTGAATTACGTGTGTGCAGCCTTTTGCTCAAAAGTTATCAATGTTTCGTTTTCAGAGTCTCTTTTGACAATCTCTTAAAGAGCTGATTTCAGTCAATAACAGAGCTGTTCTGAAAGTGTCCAAGCAGCCTGTTCTGAGAGTGGACTGTTTTTTGCATTCGTTCTCAAGTTATATCAAAGTGTTGTTTTCTGCCTTTCTCGAGCACATTTTGACTTGTTGTTGAATGCTCCTATAATGTAACTCTAAATGACAACCAGAGCAACTTGAATTGCGTGTGTGCAGCCTTTTGCTCAAAAGTGATCAACGTTTCGTTTTCGGAGTCTCTTTTGACAATCTCTTCGAGAGCTGTTTTCAGTCATTAACAGAGCTGTTCTGAAAGTGTCCAAGCGGCCTGTTCTTAGAGTGGACTGTTTTTTGCATTCGTTCTCAAGTTATATCAAACTATCAAAGTGTTGTTTTCTGCCTTTCTGGAGCACATTTTGACTTGTTGTTGAATGCTCCTATAATGTAACTCTAAATGACAATCAGAGTATGTTGAATTACGTGTGTGCAGCCTTTTGCTCAAAAGTTATCAATGTTTCGTTTTCAGAGTCTCTTTTGACAATCTCTTAAAGAGCTGATTTCAGTCATTAACAGAGCTGTTCTGAAAGTGTCCAAGCAGCCTGTTCTGAGAGTGGACTGTTTTTTGCATTCGTTCTCAAGTAATATCAAAGTGTTGTTTTCTGCCTTTCTCGAGCACATTTTGACTTGTTGTTGAATGCTCCTATAATGTAACTCTAAATGACAATCAGAGCAACTTGAATTGCGTGTGTGCAGCCTTTTGCTCAAAAGTGATCAACGTTTCGTTTTCAGAGTCTCTTTTGACAATCTCTTCGAGAGCTGTTTTCAGTCATTAACAGAGCTGTTCTGAAAGTGTCCAAGCGGCCTGTTCTGAGTGGACTGTTTTTTGCATTCGTTCTCAAGTTCTATCAGTGTTGTTTTCTGCTTTTCTGGAGCACATTTTGACTTGTTGCTGAATGCTCCTATAATGTAACTCTAAATGACAATCAGAGTATGTTGAATTACGTGTGTGCAGCCTTTTGCTCAAAAGTTATCAATGTTTCGTTTTCAGAGTCTCTTTTGACAATCTCTTCGAGAGCTGTTTTCAGTCATTAACAGAGCTGTTCTGAAAGTGTCCAAGCGGCCTGTTCTGAGAGTGGACTGTTTTTTGCATTCGTTCTCAAGTTCTATCAGTGTTGTTTTCTGCTTTTCTGGAGCACATTTTGACTTGTTGCTGAATGCTCCTATAATGTAACTCTAAATGACAATCAGAGTATGTTGAATTACGTGTGTGCAGCCTTTTGCTCAAAAGTTATCAATGTTTCGTTTTCAGAGTCTCTTTTTTTTTTTGTGATCAAGATTTTTTATTGCTTTTATCAACACATAACAACGACAATACAGAACAAGAAAGGAAGGGAGGGAAAAAATATAAAGAAAACAAAAAAGAAAAGGGGTAGTGTAGCAGACAAGTCACAGCCAGATAGTAGAAATACAACACAATCCGGATTGGGGTAAGTGGAAAATCAAATCATAGAGCAGTCAAGTTAGTCAAGTTCAATGAATAAGCCTTCCATGCATCAACTGTACTGGGCCTTGCTTTGTTCAATCTGGCCGTTGTGCACTCAAGATTCACAATCCTCTGTAAAGAGTAAAACCAAAAAGTGTTCATACTGAAATCAGGTGTTATCCAATGTTGAAGAATAGTTTTTTTTGCAGAGGTGAAACCAGCAAATAGCATTTTCTTTTGTGTAATACTTAAATCGAAATCAGAGTCATCATTGAGCAAACATAAACATGGATTAGGAACATAGTCAATCTTAAATAACTTGGACATTACAGAATTGACATGGTTCCAAAAGTTGGCCACGACTGGACACTCCCAGAACATATGGAGAAATGAACCCGGTGTCGGGGTAGGGCAGAATTGACAGTAGTAGTTGGGTTGTAGTTTCATTAAGTATCTTCTATATGGTGTAGCATAGGCCCTGTGGATGACTTTAAAATGAATTAACTGATGAGCTAAATTTTTGGAGGTTGAATTGAGATTAGACCATATTGTGTCCCAGTTTGGGTGGAAATCCAATTCACCAAGCTCTCGGCTCCATAAAGCCTCAACCGCAAGTGGTTTTTTAATTGCGTCCATTAGATTGCGATATATTCTGGATACACAGCCACGAGAGGTTGGGGTATGTTCAATCCAGGCTATCATGGGGTGAGTTGGAAGTGGGGAGCGCCAAGGCACTCCATAGGCCTTGAGTGAGGACCTCAGCTGTAGATAGACAAAATATGATGACGCTGGAAGGACAAACTTAGTTTGGAGGTGCTGGAATGAAACTAGGCCATCATTGTCATACAGGTCTCAGAGTCTCTTTTGACAATCTCTTAAAGAGCTGATTTCAGTCATTAACAGAGCTGTTCTGAAAGTGTCCAAGCAGCCTGTTCTGAGAGTGGACTGTTTTTTGCATTCGTTCTCAAGTAATATCAAAGTGTTGTTTTCTGCCTTTCTCGAGCACATTTTGACTTGTTGTTGAATGCTCCTATAATGTAACTCTAAATGACAATCAGAGCAACTTGAATTGCGTGTGTGCAGCCTTTTGCTCAAAAGTGATCAACGTTTCGTTTTCAGAGTCTCTTTTGACAATCTCTTCGAGAGCTGTTTTCAGTCATTAACAGAGCTGTTCTGAAAGTGTCCAAGCGGCCTGTTCTGAGTGGACTGTTTTTTGCATTCGTTCTCAAGTTCTATCAGTGTTGTTTTCTGCTTTTCTGGAGCACATTTTGACTTGTTGCTGAATGCTCCTATAATGTAACTCTAAATGACAATCAGAGTATGTTGAATTACGTGTGTGCAGCCTTTTGCTCAAAAGTTATCAATGTTTCGTTTTCAGAGTCTCTTTTGACAATCTCTTCGAGAGCTGTTTTCAGTCATTAACAGAGCTGTTCTGAAAGTGTCCAAGCGGCCTGTTCTGAGAGTGGACTGTTTTTTGCATTCGTTCTCAAGTTCTATCAGTGTTGTTTTCTGCTTTTCTGGAGCACATTTTGACTTGTTGCTGAATGCTCCTATAATGTAACTCTAAATGACAATCAGAGTATGTTGAATTACGTGTGTGCAGCCTTTTGCTCAAAAGTTATCAATGTTTCGTTTTCAGAGTCTCTTTTGACAATCTCTTAAAGAGCTGATTTCAGTCAATAACAGAGCTGTTCTGAAAGTGTCCAAGCAGCCTGTTCTGAGAGTGGACTGTTTTTTGCATTCGTTCTCAAGTTATATCAAAGTGTTGTTTTCTGCCTTTCTCGAGCACATTTTGACTTGTTGTTGAATGCTCCTATAATGTAACTCTAAATGACAACCAGAGCAACTTGAATTGCGTGTGTGCAGCCTTTTGCTCAAAAGTGATCAACGTTTCGTTTTCGGAGTCTCTTTTGACAATCTCTTCGAGAGCTGTTTTCAGTCATTAACAGAGCTGTTCTGAAAGTGTCCAAGCGGCCTGTTCTTAGAGTGGACTGTTTTTTGCATTCGTTCTCAAGTTATATCAAACTATCAAAGTGTTGTTTTCTGCCTTTCTGGAGCACATTTTGACTTGTTGTTGAATGCTCCTATAATGTAACTCTAAATGACAATCAGAGTATGTTGAATTACGTGTGTGCAGCCTTTTGCTCAAAAGTTATCAATGTTTCGTTTTCAGAGTCTCTTTTGACAATCTCTTAAAGAGCTGATTTCAGTCATTAACAGAGCTGTTCTGAAAGTGTCCAAGCAGCCTGTTCTGAGAGTGGACTGTTTTTTGCATTCGTTCTCAAGTAATATCAAAGTGTTGTTTTCTGCCTTTCTCGAGCACATTTTGACTTGTTGTTGAATGCTCCTATAATGTAACTCTAAATGACAATCAGAGCAACTTGAATTGCGTGTGTGCAGCCTTTTGCTCAAAAGTGATCAACGTTTCGTTTTCAGAGTCTCTTTTGACAATCTCTTCGAGAGCTGTTTTCAGTCATTAACAGAGCTGTTCTGAAAGTGTCCAAGCGGCCTGTTCTGAGTGGACTGTTTTTTGCATTCGTTCTCAAGTTCTATCAGTGTTGTTTTCTGCTTTTCTGGAGCACATTTTGACTTGTTGCTGAATGCTCCTATAATGTAACTCTAAATGACAATCAGAGTATGTTGAATTACGTGTGTGCAGCCTTTTGCTCAAAAGTTATCAATGTTTCGTTTTCAGAGTCTCTTTTGACAATCTCTTCGAGAGCTGTTTTCAGTCATTAACAGAGCTGTTCTGAAAGTGTCCAAGCGGCCTGTTCTGAGAGTGGACTGTTTTTTGCATTCGTTCTCAAGTTCTATCAGTGTTGTTTTCTGCTTTTCTGGAGCACATTTTGACTTGTTGCTGAATGCTCCTATAATGTAACTCTAAATGACAATCAGAGTATGTTGAATTACGTGTGTGCAGCCTTTTGCTCAAAAGTTATCAATGTTTCGTTTTCAGAGTCTCTTTTGACAATCTCTTAAAGAGCTGATTTCAGTCAATAACAGAGCTGTTCTGAAAGTGTCCAAGCAGCCTGTTCTGAGAGTGGACTGTTTTTTGCATTCGTTCTCAAGTTATATCAAAGTGTTGTTTTCTGCCTTTCTCGAGCACATTTTGACTTGTTGTTGAATGCTCCTATAATGTAACTCTAAATGACAACCAGAGCAACTTGAATTGCGTGTGTGCAGCCTTTTGCTCAAAAGTGATCAACGTTTCGTTTTCGGAGTCTCTTTTGACAATCTCTTCGAGAGCTGTTTTCAGTCATTAACAGAGCTGTTCTGAAAGTGTCCAAGCGGCCTGTTCTTAGAGTGGACTGTTTTTTGCATTCGTTCTCAAGTTATATCAAACTATCAAAGTGTTGTTTTCTGCCTTTCTGGAGCACATTTTGACTTGTTGTTGAATGCTCCTATAATGTAACTCTAAATGACAATCAGAGTATGTTGAATTACGTGTGTGCAGCCTTTTGCTCAAAAGTTATCAATGTTTCGTTTTCAGAGTCTCTTTTGACAATCTCTTAAAGAGCTGATTTCAGTCATTAACAGAGCTGTTCTGAAAGTGTCCAAGCAGCCTGTTCTGAGAGTGGACTGTTTTTTGCATTCGTTCTCAAGTAATATCAAAGTGTTGTTTTCTGCCTTTCTCGAGCACATTTTGACTTGTTGTTGAATGCTCCTATAATGTAACTCTAAATGACAATCAGAGCAACTTGAATTGCGTGTGTGCAGCCTTTTGCTCAAAAGTGATCAACGTTTCGTTTTCAGAGTCTCTTTTGACAATCTCTTCGAGAGCTGTTTTCAGTCATTAACAGAGCTGTTCTGAAAGTGTCCAAGCGGCCTGTTCTGAGTGGACTGTTTTTTGCATTCGTTCTCAAGTTCTATCAGTGTTGTTTTCTGCTTTTCTGGAGCACATTTTGACTTGTTGCTGAATGCTCCTATAATGTAACTCTAAATGACAATCAGAGTATGTTGAATTACGTGTGTGCAGCCTTTTGCTCAAAAGTTATCAATGTTTCGTTTTCAGAGTCTCTTTTGACAATCTCTTCGAGAGCTGTTTTCAGTCATTAACAGAGCTGTTCTGAAAGTGTCCAAGCGGCCTGTTCTGAGAGTGGACTGTTTTTTGCATTCGTTCTCAAGTTCTATCAGTGTTGTTTTCTGCTTTTCTGGAGCACATTTTGACTTGTTGCTGAATGCTCCTATAATGTAACTCTAAATGACAATCAGAGTATGTTGAATTACGTGTGTGCAGCCTTTTGCTCAAAAGTTATCAATGTTTCGTTTTCAGAGTCTCTTTTGACAATCTCTTAAAGAGCTGATTTCAGTCAATAACAGATCTGTTCTGAAAGTGTCCAAGCAGCCTGTTCTGAGAGTGGACTGTTTTTTGCATTCGTTCTCAAGTTATATCAAAGTGTTGTTTTCTGCCTTTCTCGAGCACATTTTGACTTGTTGTTGAATGCTCCTATAATGTAACTCTAAATGACAATCAGAGCAGCAGCCTTTTGCTCAAAAGTGATCAACGTTTCGTTTTCAGAGTCTCTTTTGACAATCTCTTCGAGAGCTGTTTTCAGTCCCTAACAGAGCTGTTCTGAAAGTGTCCAAGCGGCCTGTTCTGAGAGTGGACTGTTTTTTGCATTCGTTCTCAAGTTCTATCAGTGTTGTTTTCTGCTTTTCTGGAGCACATTTTGACTTGTTGCTGAATGCTCCTATAATGTAACTCTAAATGACAATCAGAGCAACTTGAATTGCGTGTGTGCAGCCTTTTGCTCAAAAGTGATCAACGTTTCGTTTTCGGAGTCTCTTTTGACAATCTCTTCGAGAGCTGTTTTCAGTCATTAACAGAGCTGTTCTGAAAGTGTCCAAGCGGCCTGTTCTTAGAGTGGACTGTTTTTTGCATTCGTTCTCAAGTTATATCAAACTATCAAAGTGTTGTTTTCTGCCTTTCTCGAGCACATTTTGACTTGTTGTTGAATGCTCCTATAATGTAACTCTAAATGACAATCAGAGCAACTTGAATTGCGTGTGTGCAACCTTTTGCTCAAAAGTGATCAACGTTTCGTTTTCAGAGTCTCTTTTGACAATCTCTTCGAGAGCTGTTTTCAGTCATTAACAGAGCTGTTCTGAAATCGTCCAAGCGGCCTGTTCTGAGAGTGGACAGTTTTTTGCATTCGTTCTCAAGTTCTATCAGTGTTGTTTTCTACTTTTCTGGAGCACATTTTGACTTGTTGCTGAATGCTCCTATAATGTAACTCTAAATGACAATCAGAGCAACTTGAATTGCGTGTGTGCAGCCTTTTACTCAAAAGTGATCAACGTTTCGTTTTCGGAGTCTCTTTTGACAATCTCTTCGAGAGCTGTTTTCAGTCATTAACAGAGCTGTTCTGAAAGTGTCCAAGCGGCCTGTTCTTAGAGTGGACTGTTTTTTGCATTCGTTCTCAAGTTATATCAAACTATCAAAGTGTTGTTTTCTGCCTTTCTGGAGCACATTTTGACTTGTTGTTGAATGCTCCTATAATGTAACTCTAAATGACAATCAGAGCAACTTGAATTGCGTGTGTGCAGCCTTTTGCTCAAAAGTGATCAACGTTTCGTTTTCAGAGTCTCTTTTGACAATCTCTTCGAGAGCTGTTTTCAGTCATTAACAGAGCTGTTCTGAAAGTGTCCAAGCGGCCTGTTCTGAGTGGACTGTTTTTTGCATTCGTTCTCAAGTTCTATCAGTGTTGTTTTCTGCTTTTCTGGAGCACATTTTGACTTGTTGCTGAATGCTCCTATAATGTAACTCTAAATGACAATCAGAGTATGTTGAATTACGTGTGTGCAGCCTTTTGCTCAAAAGTTATCAATGTTTCGTTTTCAGAGTCTCTTTTGACAATCTCTTCGAGAGCTGTTTTCAGTCATTAACAGAGCTGTTCTGAAAGTGTCCAAGCGGCCTGTTCTGAGAGTGGACTGTTTTTTGCATTCGTTCTCAAGTTCTATCAGTGTTGTTTTCTGCTTTTCTGGAGCACATTTTGACTTGTTGCTGAATGCTCCTATAATGTAACTCTAAATGACAATCAGAGCAACTTGAATTGCGTGTGTGCAGCCTTTTGCTCAAAAGTGATCAACGTTTCGTTTTCGGAGTCTCTTTTGACAATCTCTTCGAGAGCTGTTTTCAGTCATTAACAGAGCTGTTCTGAAAGTGTCCAAGCGGCCTGTTCTTAGAGTGGACTGTTTTTTGCATTCGTTCTCAAGTTATATCAAACTATCAAAGTGTTGTTTTCTGCCTTTCTCGAGCACATTTTGACTTGTTGTTGAATGCTCCTATAATGTAACTCTAAATGACAATCAGAGCAACTTGAATTGCGTGTGTGCAACCTTTTGCTCAAAAGTGATCAACGTTTCGTTTTCAGAGTCTCTTTTGACAATCTCTTCGAGAGCTGTTTTCAGTCATTAACAGAGCTGTTCTGAAATCGTCCAAGCGGCCTGTTCTGAGAGTGGACAGTTTTTTGCATTCGTTCTCAAGTTCTATCAGTGTTGTTTTCTACTTTTCTGGAGCACATTTTGACTTGTTGCTGAATGCTCCTATAATGTAACTCTAAATGACAATCAGAGCAACTTGAATTGCGTGTGTGCAGCCTTTTACTCAAAAGTGATCAACGTTTCGTTTTCGGAGTCTCTTTTGACAATCTCTTCGAGAGCTGTTTTCAGTCATTAACAGAGCTGTTCTGAAAGTGTCCAAGCGGCCTGTTCTTAGAGTGGACTGTTTTTTGCATTCGTTCTCAAGTTATATCAAACTATCAAAGTGTTGTTTTCTGCCTTTCTGGAGCACATTTTGACTTGTTGTTGAATGCTCCTATAATGTAACTCTAAATGACAATCAGAGCAACTTGAATTGCGTGTGTGCAGCCTTTTGCTCAAAAGTGATCAACGTTTCGTTTTCAGAGTCTCTTTTGACAATCTCTTCGAGAGCTGTTTTCAGTCATTAACAGAGCTGTTCTGAAAGTGTCCAAGCGGCCTGTTCTGAGTGGACTGTTTTTTGCATTCGTTCTCAAGTTCTATCAGTGTTGTTTTCTGCTTTTCTGGAGCACATTTTGACTTGTTGCTGAATGCTCCTATAATGTAACTCTAAATGACAATCAGAGTATGTTGAATTACGTGTGTGCAGCCTTTTGCTCAAAAGTTATCAATGTTTCGTTTTCAGAGTCTCTTTTGACAATCTCTTCGAGAGCTGTTTTCAGTCATTAACAGAGCTGTTCTGAAAGTGTCCAAGCGGCCTGTTCTGAGAGTGGACTGTTTTTTGCATTCGTTCTCAAGTTCTATCAGTGTTGTTTTCTGCTTTTCTGGAGCACATTTTGACTTGTTGCTGAATGCTCCTATAATGTAACTCTAAATGACAATCAGAGTATGTTGAATTACGTGTGTGCAGCCTTTTGCTCAAAAGTTATCAATATTTCGTTTTCAGAGTCTCTTTTGACAATCTCTTAAAGAGCTGATTTCAGTCAATAACAGATCTGTTCTGAAAGTGTCCAAGCAGCCTGTTCTGAGAGTGGACTGTTTTTTGCATTCGTTCTCAAGTTATATCAAAGTGTTGTTTTCTGCCTTTCTCGAGCACATTTTGACTTGTTGTTGAATGCTCCTATAATGTAACTCTAAATGACAATCAGAGCAGCAGCCTTTTGCTCAAAAGTGATCAACGTTTCGTTTTCAGAGTCTCTTTTGACAATCTCTTCGAGAGCTGTTTTCAGTCCCTAACAGAGCTGTTCTGAAAGTGTCCAAGCGGCCTGTTCTGAGAGTGGACTGTTTTTTGCATTCGTTCTCAAGTTCTATCAGTGTTGTTTTCTGCTTTTCTGGAGCACATTTTGACTTGTTGCTGAATGCTCCTATAATGTAACTCTAAATGACAATCAGAGCAACTTGAATTGCGTGTGTGCAGCCTTTTACTCAAAAGTGATCAACGTTTCGTTTTCGGAGTCTCTTTTGACAATCTCTTCGAGAGCTGTTTTCAGTCATTAACAGAGCTGTTCTAAAAGTGTCCAAGCGGCCTGTTCTTAGAGTGGACTGTTTTTTGCATTCGTTCTCAAGTTATATCAAACTATCAAAGTGTTGTTTTCTGCCTTTCTGGAGCACATTTTGACTTGTTGTTGAATGCTCCTATAATGTAACTCTAAATGACAATCAGAGCAACTTGAATTGCGTGTGTGCAGCCTTTTGCTCAAAAGTGATCAACGTTTCGTTTTCAGAGTCTCTTTTGACAATCTCTTCGAGAGCTGTTTTCAGTCACAAACAGAGCTGTTCTGAAAGTGTCCAAGCGGCCTGTTCTGAGAGTGGACAGTTTTTTGCATTCGTTCTCAAGTTCTATCAGTGTTGTTTTCTACTTTTCTGGAGCACATTTTGACTTGTTGCTGAATGCTCCTATAATGTAACTCTAAATGACAATCAGAGCAACTTGAATTGCGTGTGTGCAGCCTTTTACTCAAAAGTGATCAACGTTTCGTTTTCGGAGTCTCTTTTGACAATCTCTTCGAGAGCTGTTTTCAGTCATTAACAGAGCTGTTCTAAAAGTGTCCAAGCGGCCTGTTCTTAGAGTGGACTGTTTTTTGCATTCGTTCTCAAGTTATATCAAACTATCAAAGTGTTGTTTTCTGATTTCTGGAGCACATTTTGACTTGTTGTTGAATGCTCCTATAATGTAACTCTAAATGACAATCAGAGTATGTTGAATTACGTGTGTGCAGCCTTTTGCTCAAAAGTTATCAATGTTTCGTTTTCAGAGTCTCTTTTGACAATCTCTTAAAGAGCTGATTTCAGTCATTAACAGAGCTGTTCTGAAAGTGTCCAAGCAGCCTGTTCTGAGAGTGGACTGTTTTTTGCATTCGTTCTCAAGTTATATCAAAGTGTTGTTTTCTGCCTTTCTCGAGCACATTTTGACTTGTTGTTGAATGCTCCTATAATGTAACTCTAAATGACAATCAGAGCAACTTGAATTGCGTGTGTGCAGCCTTTTGCTCAAAAGTGATCAACGTTTCGTTTTCAGAGTCTCTTTTGACAATCTCTTCGAGAGCTGTTTTCAGTCACTAACAGAGCTGTTCTGAAAGTGTCCAAGCGGCCTGTTCTGAGAGTGGACTGTTTTTTGCATTCGTTCTCAAGTTATATCAAACTATCAAAGTGTTGTTTTCTGCCTTTCTGGAGCACATTTTGACTTGTTGTTGAATGCTCCTATAATGTAACTCTAAATGACAATCAGAGCAACTTGAATTGCGTGTGTGCAGCCTTTTGCTCAAAAGTGATCAACGTTTCGTTTTCGGAGTCTCTTTTGACAATCTCTTCGAGAGCTGTTTTCAGTCATTAACAGAGCTGTTCTGAAAGTGTCCAAGCGGCCTGTTCTTAGAGTGGACTGTTTTTTGCATTCGTTCTCAAGTTATATCAAACTATCAAAGTGTTGTTTTCTGCCTTTCTGGAGCACATTTGGACTTGTTGTTGAATGCTCCTATAATGTAACTCTAAATGACAATCAGAGCAACTTGAATTGCGTGTGTGCAGTCTTTTGCTCAAAAGTGATCAACGTTTCGTTTTCAGAGTCTCTTTTGACAATCTCTTCGAGAGCTGTTTTCAGTCATTAACAGAGCTGTTCTGAAAGTGTCCAAGCGGCCTGTTCTGAGAGTGGACTGTTTTTTGCATTCGTTCTCAAGTTCTATCAGTGTTGTTTTCTGCTTTTCTGGATCACATTTTGACTTGTTGCTGAATGCTCCTATACTCTATATGACAATCAGAGCAACTTGAATTGCGTGTGTGCAGCCTTTTGCTCAAAAGTGATCAACGTTTCGTTTTCGGAGTCTCTTTTGACAATCTCTTCGAGAGCTGTTTTCAGTCATTAACAGAGCTGTTCTGAAAGTGTCCAAGCGGCCTGTTCTTAGAGTGGACTGTTTTTTGCATTCGTTCTCAAGTTATATCAAACTATCAAAGTGTTGTTTTCTGCCTTTCTCGAGCACATTTTGACTTGTTGTTGAATGCTCCTATAATGTAACTCTAAATGACAATCAGAGTATGTTGAATTACGTGTGTGCAGCCTTTTGCTCAAAAGTTATCAATGTTTCGTTTTCAGAGTCTCTTTTGACAATCTCTTAAAGAGCTGATTTCAGTCATTAACAGAGCTGTTCTGAAAGTGTCCATGCAGCCTGTTCTGAGAGTGGACTGTTTTTTGCATTCGTTCTCAAGTAATATCAAAGTGTTGTTTTCTGCCTTTCTCGAGCACATTTTGACTTGTTGTTGAATGCTCCTATAATGTAACTCTAAATGACAATCAGAGCAACTTGAATTGCGTGTGTGCAGCCTTTTGCTCAAAAGTGATCAACGTTTCGTTTTCAGAGTCTCTTTTGACAATCTCTTCGAGAGCTGTTTTCAGTCATTAACAGAGCTGTTCTGAAAGTGTCCAAGCGGCCTGTTCTGAGTGGACTGTTTTTTGCATTCGTTCTCAAGTTCTATCAGTGTTGTTTTCTGCTGTTCTGGAGCACATTTTGACTTGTTGCTGAATGCTCCTATAATGTAACTCTAAATGACAATCAGAGTATGTTGAATTACGTGTGTGCAGCCTTTTGCTCAAAAGTTATCAATGTTTCGTTTTCAGAGTCTCTTTTGACAATCTCTTCGAGAGCTGTTTTCAGTCATTAACAGAGCTGTTCTGAAAGTGTCCAAGCGGCCTGTTCTTAGAGTGGACTGTTTTTTGCATTCGTTCTCAAGTTATATCAAACTATCAAAGTGTTGTTTTCTGCCTTTCTGGAGCACATTTGGACTTGTTGTTGAATGCTCCTATAATGTAACTCTAAATGACAATCAGAGCAACTTGAATTGCGTGTGTGCAGTCTTTTGCTCAAAAGTGATCAACGTTTCGTTTTCAGAGTCTCTTTTGACAATCTCTTCGAGAGCTGTTTTCAGTCATTAACAGAGCTGTTCTGAAAGTGTCCAAGCGGCCTGTTCTGAGAGTGGACTGTTTTTTGCATTCGTTCTCAAGTTCTATCAGTGTTGTTTTCTGCTTTTCTGGATCACATTTTGACTTGTTGCTGAATGCTCCTATACTCTATATGACAATCAGAGCAACTTGAATTGCGTGTGTGCAGCCTTTTGCTCAAAAGTGATCAACGTTTCGTTTTCGGAGTCTCTTTTGACAATCTCTTCGAGAGCTGTTTTCAGTCATTAACAGAGCTGTTCTGAAAGTGTCCAAGCGGCCTGTTCTTAGAGTGGACTGTTTTTTGCATTCGTTCTCAAGTTATATCAAACTATCAAAGTGTTGTTTTCTGCCTTTCTCGAGCACATTTTGACTTGTTGTTGAATGCTCCTATAATGTAACTCTAAATGACAATCAGAGTATGTTGAATTACGTGTGTGCAGCCTTTTGCTCAAAAGTTATCAATGTTTCGTTTTCAGAGTCTCTTTTGACAATCTCTTAAAGAGCTGATTTCAGTCATTAACAGAGCTGTTCTGAAAGTGTCCATGCAGCCTGTTCTGAGAGTGGACTGTTTTTTGCATTCGTTCTCAAGTAATATCAAAGTGTTGTTTTCTGCCTTTCTCGAGCACATTTTGACTTGTTGTTGAATGCTCCTATAATGTAACTCTAAATGACAATCAGAGCAACTTGAATTGCGTGTGTGCAGCCTTTTGCTCAAAAGTGATCAACGTTTCGTTTTCAGAGTCTCTTTTGACAATCTCTTCGAGAGCTGTTTTCAGTCATTAACAGAGCTGTTCTGAAAGTGTCCAAGCGGCCTGTTCTGAGTGGACTGTTTTTTGCATTCGTTCTCAAGTTCTATCAGTGTTGTTTTCTGCTTTTCTGGAGCACATTTTGACTTGTTGCTGAATGCTCCTATAATGTAACTCTAAATGACAATCAGAGTATGTTGAATTACGTGTGTGCAGCCTTTTGCTCAAAAGTTATCAATGTTTCGTTTTCAGAGTCTCTTTTGACAATCTCTTCGAGAGCTGTTTTCAGTCATTAACAGAGCTGTTCTGAAAGTGTCCAAGCGGCCTGTTCTTAGAGTGGACTGTTTTTTGCATTCGTTCTCAAGTTATATCAAACTATCAAAGTGTTGTTTTCTGCCTTTCTGGAGCACATTTTGACTTGTTGTTGAATGCTCCTATAATGTAACTCTAAATGACAATCAGAGTATGTTGAATTACGTGTGTGCAGCCTTTTGCTCAAAAGTTATCAATGTTTCGTTTTCAGAGTCTCCTTTGACAATCTCTTAAAGAGCTGATTTCAGTCATTAACAGAGCTGTTCTGAAAGTGTCCAAGCAGCCTGTTCTGAGAGTGGACTGTTTTTTGCATTCGTTCTCAAGTAATATCAAAGTGTTGTTTTCTGCCTTTCTCGAGCACATTTTGACTTGTTGTTGAATGCTCCTATAATGTAACTCTAAATGACAATCAGAGCAACTTGAATTGCGTGTGTGCAGCCTTTTGCTCAAAAGTGATCAACGTTTCGTTTTCAGAGTCTCTTTTGACAATCTCTTCGAGAGCTGTTTTCAGTCATTAACAGAGCTGTTCTGAAAGTGTCCAAGCGGCCTGTTCTGAGTGGACTGTTTTTTGCATTCGTTCTCAAGTTCTATCAGTGTTGTTTTCTGCTTTTCTGGAGCACATTTTGACTTGTTGCTGAATGCTCCTATAATGTAACTCTAAATGACAATCAGAGTATGTTGAATTACGTGTGTGCAGCCTTTTGCTCAAAAGTTATCAATGTTTCGTTTTCAGAGTCTCTTTTGACAATCTCTTCGAGAGCTGTTTTCAGTCATTAACAGAGCTGTTCTGAAAGTGTCCAAGCGGCCTGTTCTGAGAGTGGACTGTTTTTTGCATTCGTTCTCAAGTTCTATCAGTGTTGTTTTCTGCTTTTCTGGAGCACATTTTGACTTGTTGCTGAATGCTCCTATAATGTAACTCTAAATGACAATCAGAGTATGTTGAATTACGTGTGTGCAGCCTTTTGCTCAAAAGTTATCAATGTTTCGTTTTCAGAGTCTCTTTTGACAATCTCTTAAAGAGCTGATTTCAGTCAATAACAGAGCTGTTCTGAAAGTGTCCAAGCAGCCTGTTCTGAGAGTGGACTGTTTTTTGCATTCGTTCTCAAGTTATATCAAAGTGTTGTTTTCTGCCTTTCTCGAGCACATTTTGACTTGTTGTTGAATGCTCCTATAATGTAACTCTAAATGACAACCAGAGCAACTTGAATTGCGTGTGTGCAGCCTTTTGCTCAAAAGTGATCAACGTTTCGTTTTCGGAGTCTCTTTTGACAATCTCTTCGAGAGCTGTTTTCAGTCATTAACAGAGCTGTTCTGAAAGTGTCCAAGCGGCCTGTTCTTAGAGTGGACTGTTTTTTGCATTCGTTCTCAAGTTATATCAAACTATCAAAGTGTTGTTTTCTGCCTTTCTGGAGCACATTTTGACTTGTTGTTGAATGCTCCTATAATGTAACTCTAAATGACAATCAGAGTATGTTGAATTACGTGTGTGCAGCCTTTTGCTCAAAAGTTATCAATGTTTCGTTTTCAGAGTCTCTTTTGACAATCTCTTAAAGAGCTGATTTCAGTCATTAACAGAGCTGTTCTGAAAGTGTCCAAGCAGCCTGTTCTGAGAGTGGACTGTTTTTTGCATTCGTTCTCAAGTAATATCAAAGTGTTGTTTTCTGCCTTTCTCGAGCACATTTTGACTTGTTGTTGAATGCTCCTATAATGTAACTCTAAATGACAGAGCAACTTGAATTGCGTGTGTGCAGCCTTTTGCTCAAAAGTGATCAACGTTTCGTTTTCAGAGTCTCTTTTGACAATCTCTTCGAGAGCTGTTTTCAGTCATTAACAGAGCTGTTCTGAAAGTGTCCAAGCGGCCTGTTCTGAGTGGACTGTTTTTTGCATTCGTTCTCAAGTTCTATCAGTGTTGTTTTCTGCTTTTCTGGAGCACATTTTGACTTGTTGCTGAATTCTCCTATAATGTAACTCTAAATGACAATCAGAGTATGTTGAATTACGTGTGTGCAGCCTTTTGCTCAAAAGTTATCAATGTTTCGTTTTCAGAGTCTCTTTTGACAATCTCTTCGAGAGCTGTTTTCAGTCATTAACAGAGCTGTTCTGAAAGTGTCCAAGCGGCCTGTTCTGAGAGTGGACTGTTTTTTGCATTCGTTCTCAAGTTCTATGACTGTTGTTTTCTGCTTTTCTGGAGCACATTTTGACTTGTTGCTGAATGCTCCTATAATGTAACTCTAAATGACAATCAGAGTATGTTGAATTACGTGTGTGCAGCCTTTTGCTCAAAAGTTATCAATGTTTCGTTTTCAGAGTCTCTTTTGACAATCTCTTCGAGAGCTGTTTTCAGTCATTAACAGAGCTGTTCTGAAAGTGTCCAAGCGGCCTGTTCTGAGAGTGGACTGTTTTTTGCATTCGTTCTCAAGTTCTATCAGTGTTGTTTTCTGCTTTTCTGGATCACATTTTGACTTGTTGCTGAATGCTCCTATACTCTATATGACAATCAGAGCAACTTGAATTGCGTGTGTGCAGCCTTTTGCTCAAAAGTGATCAACGTTTCGTTTTCGGAGTCTCTTTTGACAATCTCTTCGAGAGCTGTTTTCAGTCATTAACAGAGCTGTTCTGAAAGTGTCCAAGCGGCCTGTTCTTAGAGTGGACTGTTTTTTGCATTCGTTCTCAAGTTATATCAAACTATCAAAGTGTTGTTTTCTGCCTTTCTCGAGCACATTTTGACTTGTTGTTGAATGCTCCTATAATGTAACTCTAAATGACAATCAGAGTATGTTGAATTACGTGTGTGCAGCCTTTTGCTCAAAAGTTATCAATGTTTCGTTTTCAGAGTCTCTTTTGACAATCTCTTAAAGAGCTGATTTCAGTCATTAACAGAGCTGTTCTGAAAGTGTCCATGCAGCCTGTTCTGAGAGTGGACTGTTTTTTGCATTCGTTCTCAAGTAATATCAAAGTGTTGTTTTCTGCCTTTCTCGAGCACATTTTGACTTGTTGTTGAATGCTCCTATAATGTAACTCTAAATGACAATCAGAGCAACTTGAATTGCGTGTGTGCAGCCTTTTGCTCAAAAGTGATCAACGTTTCGTTTTCAGAGTCTCTTTTGACAATCTCTTCGAGAGCTGTTTTCAGTCATTAACAGAGCTGTTCTGAAAGTGTCCAAGCGGCCTGTTCTGAGTGGACTGTTTTTTGCATTCGTTCTCAAGTTCTATCAGTGTTGTTTTCTGCTTTTCTGGAGCACATTTTGACTTGTTGCTGAATGCTCCTATAATGTAACTCTAAATGACAATCAGAGTATGTTGAATTACGTGTGTGCAGCCTTTTGCTCAAAAGTTATCAATGTTTCGTTTTCAGAGTCTCTTTTGACAATCTCTTCGAGAGCTGTTTTCAGTCATTAACAGAGCTGTTCTGAAAGTGTCCAAGCGGCCTGTTCTTAGAGTGGACTGTTTTTTGCATTCGTTCTCAAGTTATATCAAACTATCAAAGTGTTGTTTTCTGCCTTTCTGGAGCACATTTTGACTTGTTGTTGAATGCTCCTATAATGTAACTCTAAATGACAATCAGAGTATGTTGAATTACGTGTGTGCAGCCTTTTGCTCAAAAGTTATCAATGTTTCGTTTTCAGAGTCTCCTTTGACAATCTCTTAAAGAGCTGATTTCAGTCATTAACAGAGCTGTTCTGAAAGTGTCCAAGCAGCCTGTTCTGAGAGTGGACTGTTTTTTGCATTCGTTCTCAAGTAATATCAAAGTGTTGTTTTCTGCCTTTCTCGAGCACATTTTGACTTGTTGTTGAATGCTCCTATAATGTAACTCTAAATGACAATCAGAGCAACTTGAATTGCGTGTGTGCAGCCTTTTGCTCAAAAGTGATCAACGTTTCGTTTTCAGAGTCTCTTTTGACAATCTCTTCGAGAGCTGTTTTCAGTCATTAACAGAGCTGTTCTGAAAGTGTCCAAGCGGCCTGTTCTGAGTGGACTGTTTTTTGCATTCGTTCTCAAGTTCTATCAGTGTTGTTTTCTGCTTTTCTGGAGCACATTTTGACTTGTTGCTGAATGCTCCTATAATGTAACTCTAAATGACAATCAGAGTATGTTGAATTACGTGTGTGCAGCCTTTTGCTCAAAAGTTATCAATGTTTCGTTTTCAGAGTCTCTTTTGACAATCTCTTCGAGAGCTGTTTTCAGTCATTAACAGAGCTGTTCTGAAAGTGTCCAAGCGGCCTGTTCTGAGAGTGGACTGTTTTTTGCATTCGTTCTCAAGTTCTATCAGTGTTGTTTTCTGCTTTTCTGGAGCACATTTTGACTTGTTGCTGAATGCTCCTATAATGTAACTCTAAATGACAATCAGAGTATGTTGAATTACGTGTGTGCAGCCTTTTGCTCAAAAGTTATCAATGTTTCGTTTTCAGAGTCTCTTTTGACAATCTCTTAAAGAGCTGATTTCAGTCAATAACAGAGCTGTTCTGAAAGTGTCCAAGCAGCCTGTTCTGAGAGTGGACTGTTTTTTGCATTCGTTCTCAAGTTATATCAAAGTGTTGTTTTCTGCCTTTCTCGAGCACATTTTGACTTGTTGTTGAATGCTCCTATAATGTAACTCTAAATGACAACCAGAGCAACTTGAATTGCGTGTGTGCAGCCTTTTGCTCAAAAGTGATCAACGTTTCGTTTTCGGAGTCTCTTTTGACAATCTCTTCGAGAGCTGTTTTCAGTCATTAACAGAGCTGTTCTGAAAGTGTCCAAGCGGCCTGTTCTTAGAGTGGACTGTTTTTTGCATTCGTTCTCAAGTTATATCAAACTATCAAAGTGTTGTTTTCTGCCTTTCTGGAGCACATTTTGACTTGTTGTTGAATGCTCCTATAATGTAACTCTAAATGACAATCAGAGTATGTTGAATTACGTGTGTGCAGCCTTTTGCTCAAAAGTTATCAATGTTTCGTTTTCAGAGTCTCTTTTGACAATCTCTTAAAGAGCTGATTTCAGTCATTAACAGAGCTGTTCTGAAAGTGTCCAAGCAGCCTGTTCTGAGAGTGGACTGTTTTTTGCATTCGTTCTCAAGTAATATCAAAGTGTTGTTTTCTGCCTTTCTCGAGCACATTTTGACTTGTTGTTGAATGCTCCTATAATGTAACTCTAAATGACAGAGCAACTTGAATTGCGTGTGTGCAGCCTTTTGCTCAAAAGTGATCAACGTTTCGTTTTCAGAGTCTCTTTTGACAATCTCTTCGAGAGCTGTTTTCAGTCATTAACAGAGCTGTTCTGAAAGTGTCCAAGCGGCCTGTTCTGAGTGGACTGTTTTTTGCATTCGTTCTCAAGTTCTATCAGTGTTGTTTTCTGCTTTTCTGGAGCACATTTTGACTTGTTGCTGAATTCTCCTATAATGTAACTCTAAATGACAATCAGAGTATGTTGAATTACGTGTGTGCAGCCTTTTGCTCAAAAGTTATCAATGTTTCGTTTTCAGAGTCTCTTTTGACAATCTCTTCGAGAGCTGTTTTCAGTCATTAACAGAGCTGTTCTGAAAGTGTCCAAGCGGCCTGTTCTGAGAGTGGACTGTTTTTTGCATTCGTTCTCAAGTTCTATGAGTGTTGTTTTCTGCTTTTCTGGAGCACATTTTGACTTGTTGCTGAATGCTCCTATAATGTAACTCTAAATGACAATCAGAGTATGTTGAATTACGTGTGTGCAGCCTTTTGCTCAAAAGTTATCAATGTTTCGTTTTCAGAGTCTCTTTTGACAATCTCTTAAAGAGCTGATTTCAGTCAATAACAGATCTGTTCTGAAAGTGTCCAAGCAGCCTGTTCTGAGAGTGGACTGTTTTTTGCATTCGTTCTCAAGTTATATCAAAGTGTTGTTTTCTGCCTTTCTCGAGCACATTTTGACTTGTTGTTGAATGCTCCTATAATGTAACTCTAAATGACAATCAGAGCAGCAGCCTTTTGCTCAAAAGTGATCAACGTTTCGTTTTCAGAGTCTCTTTTGACAATCTCTTCGAGAGCTGTTTTCAGTCCCTAACAGAGCTGTTCTGAAAGTGTCCAAGCGGCCTGTTCTGAGAGTGGACTGTTTTTTGCATTCGTTCTCAAGTTCTATCAGTGTTGTTTTCTGCTTTTCTGGAGCACATTTTGACTTGTTGCTGAATGCTCCTATAATGTAACTCTAAATGACAATCAGAGCAACTTGAATTGCGTGTGTGCAGCCTTTTGCTCAAAAGTGATCAACGTTTCGTTTTCGGAGTCTCTTTTGACAATCTCTTCGAGAGCTGTTTTCAGTCATTAACAGAGCTGTTCTGAAAGTGTCCAAGCGGCCTGTTCTTAGAGTGGACTGTTTTTTGCATTCGTTCTCAAGTTATATCAAACTATCAAAGTGTTGTTTTCTGCCTTTCTCGAGCACATTTTGACTTGTTGTTGAATGCTCCTATAATGTAACTCTAAATGACAATCAGAGCAACTTGAATTGCGTGTGTGCAACCTTTTGCTCAAAAGAGATCAACGTTTCGTTTTCAGAGTCTCTTTTGACAATCTCTTCGAGAGCTGTTTTCAGTCATTAACAGAGCTGTTCTGAAATCGTCCAAGCGGCCTGTTCTGAGAGTGGACAGTTTTTTGCATTCGTTCTCAAGTTCTATCAGTGTTGTTTTCTACTTTTCTGGAGCACATTTTGACTTGTTGCTGAATGCTCCTATAATGTAACTCTAAATGACAATCAGAGCAACTTGAATTGCGTGTGTGCAGCCTTTTACTCAAAAGTGATCAACGTTTCGTTTTCGGAGTCTCTTTTGACAATCTCTTCGAGAGCTGTTTTCAGTCATTAACAGAGCTGTTCTGAAAGTGTCCAAGCGGCCTGTTCTTAGAGTGGACTGTTTTTTGCATTCGTTCTCAAGTTATATCAAACTATCAAAGTGTTGTTTTCTGCCTTTCTGGAGCACATTTTGACTTGTTGTTGAATGCTCCTATAATGTAACTCTAAATGACAATCAGAGCAACTTGAATTGCGTGTGTGCAGCCTTTTGCTCAAAAGTGATCAACGTTTCGTTTTCAGAGTCTCTTTTGACAATCTCTTCGAGAGCTGTTTTCAGTCACAAACAGAGCTGTTCTGAAAGTGTCCAAGCGGCCTGTTCTGAGAGTGGACTGTTTTTTGCATTCGTTCTCAAGTTATATCAAACTATCAAAGTGTTGTTTTCTGATTTCTGGAGCACATTTTGACTTGTTGTTGAATGCTCCTATAATGTAACTCTAAATGACAATCAGAGTATGTTGAATTACGTGTGTGCAGCCTTTTGCTCAAAAGTTATCAATGTTTCGTTTTCAGATTCTCTTTTGACAATCTCTTAAAGAGCTGATTTCAGTCATTAACAGAGCTGTTCTGAAAGTGTCCAAGCAGCCTGTTCTGAGAGTGGACTGTTTTTTGCATTCGTTCTCAAGTTATATCAAAGTGTTGTTTTCTGCCTTTCTCGAGCACATTTTGACTTGTTGTTGAATGCTCCTATAATGTAACTCTAAATGACAATCAGAGCAACTTGAATTGCGTGTGTGCAGCCTTTTGCTCAAAAGTGATCAACGTTTCGTTTTCAGAGTCTCTTTTGACAATCTCTTCGAGAGCTGTTTTCAGTCACTAACAGAGCTGTTCTGAAAGTGTCCAAGCGGCCTGTTCTGAGAGTGGACTGTTTTTTGCATTCGTTCTCAAGTTATATCAAACTATCAAAGTGTTGTTTTCTGCCTTTCTGGAGCACATTTTGACTTGTTGTTGAATGCTCCTATAATGTAACTCTAAATGACAATCAGAGCAACTTGAATTGCGTGTGTGCAGCCTTTTGCTCAAAAGTGATCAACGTTTCGTTTTCGGAGTCTCTTTTGACAATCTCTTCGAGAGCTGTTTTCAGTCATTAACAGAGCTGTTCTGAAAGTGTCCAAGCGGCCTGTTCTTAGAGTGGACTGTTTTTTGCATTCGTTCTCAAGTTATATCAAACTATCAAAGTGTTGTTTTCTGCCTTTCTCGAGCACATTTTGACTTGTTGTTGAATGCTCCTATAATGTAACTCTAAATGACAATCAGAGTATGTTGAATTACGTGTGTGCAGCCTTTTGCTCAAAAGTTATCAATGTTTCGTTTTCAGAGTCTCTTTTGACAATCTCTTAAAGAGCTGATTTCAGTCATTAACAGAGCTGTTCTGAAAGTGTCCAAGCAGCCTGTTCTGAGAGTGGACTGTTTTTTGCATTCGTTCTCAAGTAATATCAAAGTGTTGTTTTCTGCCTTTCTCGAGCACATTTTGACTTGTTGTTGAATGCTCCTATAATGTAACTCTAAATGACAATCAGAGCAACTTGAATTGCGTGTGTGCAGCCTTTTGCTCAAAAGTGATCAACGTTTCGTTTTCAGAGTCTCTTTTGACAATCTCTTCGAGAGCTGTTTTCAGTCATTAACAGAGCTGTTCTGAAAGTGTCCAAGCGGCCTGTTCTGAGTGGACTGTTTTTTGCATTCGTTCTCAAGTTCTATCAGTGTTGTTTTCTGCTTTTCTGGAGCACATTTTGACTTGTTGCTGAATGCTCCTATAATGTAACTCTAAATGACAATCAGAGTATGTTGAATTACGTGTGTGCAGCCTTTTGCTCAAAAGTTATCAATGTTTCGTTTTCAGAGTCTCTTTTGACAATCTCTTCGAGAGCTGTTTTCAGTCATTAACAGAGCTGTTCTGAAAGTGTCCAAGCGGCCTGTTCTTAGAGTGGACTGTTTTTTGCATTCGTTCTCAAGTTATATCAAACTATCAAAGTGTTGTTTTCTGCCTTTCTGGACCACATTTTGACTTGTTGTTGAATGCTCCTATAATGTAACTCTAAATGACAATCAGAGTATGTTGAATTACGTGTGTGCAGCCTTTTGCTCAAAAGTTATCAATGTTTCGTTTTCAGAGTCTCCTTTGACAATCTCTTAAAGAGCTGATTTCAGTCATTAACAGAGCTGTTCTGAAAGTGTCCAAGCAGCCTGTTCTGAGAGTGGACTGTTTTTTGCATTCGTTCTCAAGTAATATCAAAGTGTTGTTTTCTGCCTTTCTCGAGCACATTTTGACTTGTTGTTGAATGCTCCTATAATGTAACTCTAAATGACAATCAGAGCAACTTGAATTGCGTGTGTGCAGCCTTTTGCTCAAAAGTGATCAACGTTTCGTTTTCAGAGTCTCTTTTGACAATCTCTTCGAGAGCTGTTTTCAGTCATTAACAGAGCTGTTCTGAAAGTGTCCAAGCGGCCTGTTCTGAGTGGACTGTTTTTTGCATTCGTTCTCAAGTTCTATCAGTGTTGTTTTCTGCTTTTCTGGAGCACATTTTGACTTGTTGCTGAATGCTCCTATAATGTAACTCTAAATGACAATCAGAGTATGTTGAATTACGTGTGTGCAGCCTTTTGCTCAAAAGTTATCAATGTTTCGTTTTCAGAGTCTCTTTTGACAATCTCTTCGAGAGCTGTTTTCAGTCATTAACAGAGCTGTTCTGAAAGTGTCCAAGCGGCCTGTTCTGAGAGTGGACTGTTTTTTGCATTCGTTCTCAAGTTCTATGAGTGTTGTTTTCTGCTTTTCTGGAGCACATTTTGACTTGTTGCTGAATGCTCCTATAATGTAACTCTAAATGACAATCAGAGTATGTTGAATTACGTGTGTGCAGCCTTTTGCTCAAAAGTTATCAATGTTTCGTTTTCAGAGTCTCTTTTGACAATCTCTTAAAGAGCTGATTTCAGTCAATAACAGATCTGTTCTGAAAGTGTCCAAGCAGCCTGTTCTGAGAGTGGACTGTTTTTTGCATTCGTTCTCAAGTTATATCAAAGTGTTGTTTTCTGCCTTTCTCGAGCACATTTTGACTTGTTGTTGAATGCTCCTATAATGTAACTCTAAATGACAATCAGAGCAGCAGCCTTTTGCTCAAAAGTGATCAACGTTTCGTTTTCAGAGTCTCTTTTGACAATCTCTTCGAGAGCTGTTTTCAGTCCCTAACAGAGCTGTTCTGAAAGTGTCCAAGCGGCCTGTTCTGAGAGTGGACTGTTTTTTGCATTCGTTCTCAAGTTCTATCAGTGTTGTTTTCTGCTTTTCTGGAGCACATTTTGACTTGTTGCTGAATGCTCCTATAATGTAACTCTAAATGACAATCAGAGCAACTTGAATTGCGTGTGTGCAGCCTTTTGCTCAAAAGTGATCAACGTTTCGTTTTCGGAGTCTCTTTTGACAATCTCTTCGAGAGCTGTTTTCAGTCATTAACAGAGCTGTTCTGAAAGTGTCCAAGCGGCCTGTTCTTAGAGTGGACTGTTTTTTGCATTCGTTCTCAAGTTATATCAAACTATCAAAGTGTTGTTTTCTGCCTTTCTCGAGCACATTTTGACTTGTTGTTGAATGCTCCTATAATGTAACTCTAAATGACAATCAGAGCAACTTGAATTGCGTGTGTGCAACCTTTTGCTCAAAAGAGATCAACGTTTCGTTTTCAGAGTCTCTTTTGACAATCTCTTCGAGAGCTGTTTTCAGTCATTAACAGAGCTGTTCTGAAAGTGTCCAAGCGGCCTGTTCTTAGAGTGGACTGTTTTTTGCATTCGTTCTCAAGTTATATCAAACTATCAAAGTGTTGTTTTCTGCCTTTCTGGAGCACATTTTGACTTGTTGTTGAATGCTCCTATAATGTAACTCTAAATGACAATCAGAGTATGTTGAATTACGTGTGTGCAGCCTTTTGCTCAAAAGTTATCAATGTTTCGTTTTCAGAGTCTCCTTTGACAATCTCTTAAAGAGCTGATTTCAGTCATTAACAGAGCTGTTCTGAAAGTGTCCAAGCAGCCTGTTCTGAGAGTGGACTGTTTTTTGCATTCGTTCTCAAGTAATATCAAAGTGTTGTTTTCTGCCTTTCTCGAGCACATTTTGACTTGTTGTTGAATGCTCCTATAATGTAACTCTAAATGACAATCAGAGCAACTTGAATTGCGTGTGTGCAGCCTTTTGCTCAAAAGTGATCAACGTTTCGTTTTCAGAGTCTCTTTTGACAATCTCTTCGAGAGCTGTTTTCAGTCATTAACAGAGCTGTTCTGAAAGTGTCCAAGCGGCCTGTTCTGAGTGGACTGTTTTTTGCATTCGTTCTCAAGTTCTATCAGTGTTGTTTTCTGCTTTTCTGGAGCACATTTTGACTTGTTGCTGAATGCTCCTATAATGTAACTCTAAATGACAATCAGAGTATGTTGAATTACGTGTGTGCAGCCTTTTGCTCAAAAGTTATCAATGTTTCGTTTTCAGAGTCTCTTTTGACAATCTCTTCGAGAGCTGTTTTCAGTCATTAACAGAGCTGTTCTGAAAGTGTCCAAGCGGCCTGTTCTGAGAGTGGACTGTTTTTTGCATTCGTTCTCAAGTTCTATCAGTGTTGTTTTCTGCTTTTCTGGAGCACATTTTGACTTGTTGCTGAATGCTCCTATAATGTAACTCTAAATGACAATCAGAGTATGTTGAATTACGTGTGTGCAGCCTTTTGCTCAAAAGTTATCAATGTTTCGTTTTCAGAGTCTCTTTTGACAATCTCTTAAAGAGCTGATTTCAGTCAATAACAGAGCTGTTCTGAAAGTGTCCAAGCAGCCTGTTCTGAGAGTGGACTGTTTTTTGCATTCGTTCTCAAGTTATATCAAAGTGTTGTTTTCTGCCTTTCTCGAGCACATTTTGACTTGTTGTTGAATGCTCCTATAATGTAACTCTAAATGACAACCAGAGCAACTTGAATTGCGTGTGTGCAGCCTTTTGCTCAAAAGTGATCAACGTTTCGTTTTCGGAGTCTCTTTTGACAATCTCTTCGAGAGCTGTTTTCAGTCATTAACAGAGCTGTTCTGAAAGTGTCCAAGCGGCCTGTTCTTAGAGTGGACTGTTTTTTGCATTCGTTCTCAAGTTATATCAAACTATCAAAGTGTTGTTTTCTGCCTTTCTGGAGCACATTTTGACTTGTTGTTGAATGCTCCTATAATGTAACTCTAAATGACAATCAGAGTATGTTGAATTACGTGTGTGCAGCCTTTTGCTCAAAAGTTATCAATGTTTCGTTTTCAGAGTCTCTTTTGACAATCTCTTAAAGAGCTGATTTCAGTCATTAACAGAGCTGTTCTGAAAGTGTCCAAGCAGCCTGTTCTGAGAGTGGACTGTTTTTTGCATTCGTTCTCAAGTAATATCAAAGTGTTGTTTTCTGCCTTTCTCGAGCACATTTTGACTTGTTGTTGAATGCTCCTATAATGTAACTCTAAATGACAATCAGAGCAACTTGAATTGCGTGTGTGCAGCCTTTTGCTCAAAAGTGATCAACGTTTCGTTTTCAGAGTCTCTTTTGACAATCTCTTCGAGAGCTGTTTTCAGTCATTAACAGAGCTGTTCTGAAAGTGTCCAAGCGGCCTGTTCTGAGTGGACTGTTTTTTGCATTCGTTCTCAAGTTCTATCAGTGTTGTTTTCTGCTTTTCTGGAGCACATTTTGACTTGTTGCTGAATGCTCCTATAATGTAACTCTAAATGACAATCAGAGTATGTTGAATTACGTGTGTGCAGCCTTTTGCTCAAAAGTTATCAATGTTTCGTTTTCAGAGTCTCTTTTGACAATCTCTTCGAGAGCTGTTTTCAGTCATTAACAGAGCTGTTCTGAAAGTGTCCAAGCGGCCTGTTCTGAGAGTGGACTGTTTTTTGCATTCGTTCTCAAGTTCTATGAGTGTTGTTTTCTGCTTTTCTGGAGCACATTTTGACTTGTTGCTGAATGCTCCTATAATGTAACTCTAAATGACAATCAGAGTATGTTGAATTACGTGTGTGCAGCCTTTTGCTCAAAAGTTATCAATGTTTCGTTTTCAGAGTCTCTTTTGACAATCTCTTAAAGAGCTGATTTCAGTCAATAACAGATCTGTTCTGAAAGTGTCCAAGCAGCCTGTTCTGAGAGTGGACTGTTTTTTGCATTCGTTCTCAAGTTATATCAAAGTGTTGTTTTCTGCCTTTCTCGAGCACATTTTGACTTGTTGTTGAATGCTCCTATAATGTAACTCTAAATGACAATCAGAGCAGCAGCCTTTTGCTCAAAAGTGATCAACGTTTCGTTTTCAGAGTCTCTTTTGACAATCTCTTCGAGAGCTGTTTTCAGTCCCTAACAGAGCTGTTCTGAAAGTGTCCAAGCGGCCTGTTCTGAGAGTGGACTGTTTTTTGCATTCGTTCTCAAGTTCTATCAGTGTTGTTTTCTGCTTTTCTGGAGCACATTTTGACTTGTTGCTGAATGCTCCTATAATGTAACTCTAAATGACAATCAGAGCAACTTGAATTGCGTGTGTGCAGCCTTTTGCTCAAAAGTGATCAACGTTTCGTTTTCGGAGTCTCTTTTGACAATCTCTTCGAGAGCTGTTTTCAGTCATTAACAGAGCTGTTCTGAAAGTGTCCAAGCGGCCTGTTCTTAGAGTGGACTGTTTTTTGCATTCGTTCTCAAGTTATATCAAACTATCAAAGTGTTGTTTTCTGCCTTTCTCGAGCACATTTTGACTTGTTGTTGAATGCTCCTATAATGTAACTCTAAATGACAATCAGAGCAACTTGAATTGCGTGTGTGCAACCTTTTGCTCAAAAGAGATCAACGTTTCGTTTTCAGAGTCTCTTTTGACAATCTCTTCGAGAGCTGTTTTCAGTCATTAACAGAGCTGTTCTGAAATCGTCCAAGCGGCCTGTTCTGAGAGTGGACAGTTTTTTGCATTCGTTCTCAAGTTCTATCAGTGTTGTTTTCTACTTTTCTGGAGCACATTTTGACTTGTTGCTGAATGCTCCTATAATGTAACTCTAAATGACAATCAGAGCAACTTGAATTGCGTGTGTGCAGCCTTTTACTCAAAAGTGATCAACGTTTCGTTTTCGGAGTCTCTTTTGACAATCTCTTCGAGAGCTGTTTTCAGTCATTAACAGAGCTGTTCTGAAAGTGTCCAAGCGGCCTGTTCTTAGAGTGGACTGTTTTTTGCATTCGTTCTCAAGTTATATCAAACTATCAAAGTGTTGTTTTCTGCCTTTCTGGAGCACATTTTGACTTGTTGTTGAATGCTCCTATAATGTAACTCTAAATGACAATCAGAGCAACTTGAATTGCGTGTGTGCAGCCTTTTGCTCAAAAGTGATCAACGTTTCGTTTTCAGAGTCTCTTTTGACAATCTCTTCGAGAGCTGTTTTCAGTCACAAACAGAGCTGTTCTGAAAGTGTCCAAGCGGCCTGTTCTGAGAGTGGACTGTTTTTTGCATTCGTTCTCAAGTTATATCAAACTATCAAAGTGTTGTTTTCTGATTTCTGGAGCACATTTTGACTTGTTGTTGAATGCTCCTATAATGTAACTCTAAATGACAATCAGAGTATGTTGAATTACGTGTGTGCAGCCTTTTGCTCAAAAGTTATCAATGTTTCGTTTTCAGAGTCTCTTTTGACAATCTCTTAAAGAGCTGATTTCAGTCATTAACAGAGCTGTTCTGAAAGTGTCCAAGCAGCCTGTTCTGAGAGTGGACTGTTTTTTGCATTCGTTCTCAAGTTATATCAAAGTGTTGTTTTCTGCCTTTCTCGAGCACATTTTGACTTGTTGTTGAATGCTCCTATAATGTAACTCTAAATGACAATCAGAGCAACTTGAATTGCGTGTGTGCAGCCTTTTGCTCAAAAGTGATCAACGTTTCGTTTTCAGAGTCTCTTTTGACAATCTCTTCGAGAGCTGTTTTCAGTCACTAACAGAGCTGTTCTGAAAGTGTCCAAGCGGCCTGTTCTGAGAGTGGACTGTTTTTTGCATTCGTTCTCAAGTTATATCAGTGTTGTTTTCTGCTTTTCTGGAGCACATTTTGACTTGTTGCTGAATGCTCCTATAATGTAACTCTAAATGACAATCAGAGCAACTTGAATTGCGTGTGTGCAGCCTTTTGCTCAAAAGTGATCAACGTTTCATTTTCAGAGTCTCTTTTGACAATCTCTTCGAGAGCTGTTTTCAGTCCCTAACAGAGCTGTTCTGAAAGTGTCCAAGCGGCCTGTTCTGAGAGTGGACTGTTTTTTGCATTCGTTCTCAAGTTCTATCAGTGTTGTTTTCTGCTTTTCTGGAGCACATTTTGACTTGTTGCTGAATGCTCCTATAATGTAACTCTAAATGACAATCAGAGCAACTTGAATTGCGTGTGTGCAACCTTTTGCTCAAAAGTGATCAACGTTTCGTTTTCAGAGTCTCTTTTGACAATCTCTTCGAGAGC
This sequence comes from Nansenia antarctica, assembly GCF_963989245.1. Lineage (NCBI taxonomy): Eukaryota > Metazoa > Chordata > Actinopteri > Argentiniformes > Microstomatidae > Nansenia > Nansenia antarctica. Next base: position 82,506,285 of record NC_137674.1, read on the forward strand.
TGTTTTCAGTCATTAACAGAGCTGTTCTGAAAGTGTCCAAGCGGCCTGTTCTGAGAGTGGACTGTTTTTTGCATTCGTTCTCAAGTTCTATCAGTGTTGTTTTCTACTTTTCTGGAGCACATTTTGACTTGTTGCTGAATGCTCCTATAATGTAACTCTAAATGACAATCAGAGCAACTTGAATTGCGTGTGTGCAGCCTTTTGCTCAAAAGTGATCAACGTTTCGTTTTCGGAGTCTCTTTTGACAATCTCTTCGAGAGCTGTTTTCAGTCATTAACAGAGCTGTTCTGAAAGTGTCCAAGCGGCCTGTTCTGAGAGTGGACTGTTTTTTGCATTCGTTCTCAAGTTCTATCAGTGTTGTTTTCTACTTTTCTGGAGCACATTTTGACTTGTTGCTGAATGCTCCTATAATGTAACTCTAAATGACAATCAGAGCAACTTGAATTGCGTGTGTGCAGCCTTTTGCTCAAAAGTGATCAACGTTTCGTTTTCAGAGTCTATTTTGACAATCTCTTCGAGAGCTGTTTTCAGTCACTAACAGAGCTGTTCTGAAAGTGTCCAAGCGGCCTGTTCTGAGAGTGGACTGTTTTTTGCATTCGTTCTCAAGTTCTATCAGTGTTGTTTTCTGCTTTTCTGGAGCACATTTTGACTTGTTGTTGAATGCTCCTATAATGTAACTCTAAATGACAATCAGAGTATGTTGAATTACGTGTGTGCAGCCTTTTGCTCAAAAGTTATCAATGTTTCGTTTTCAGAGTCTCTTTTGACAATCTCTTAAAGAGCTGATTTCAGTCATTAACAGAGCTGTTCTGAAAGTGTCCAAGCAGCCTGTTCTGAGAGTGGACTGTTTTTTGCATTCGTTCTCAAGTTATATCAAAGTGTTGTTTTCTGCCTTTCTCGAGCACATTTTGACTTGTTGTTGAATGCTCCTATAATGTAACTCTAAATGACAATCAGAGCAACTTGAATTGCGTGTGTGCAGCCTTTTGCTCAAAAGTGATCAACGTTTCGTTTTCAGAGTCTCTTTTGACAATCTCTTCGAGAGCTGTTTTCAGTCACTAACAGAGCTGTTCTGAAAGTGTCCAAGCGGCCTGTTCTGAGAGTGGACTGTTTTTTGCATTCGTTCTCAAGTTCTATCAGTGTTGTTTTCTGCTTTTCTGGAGCACATTTTGACTTGTTGCTGAATGCTCCTATAATGTAACTCTAAATGACAATCAGAGCAACTTGAATTGCGTGTATGCAGCCTTTTGCTCAAAAGTGATCAACGTTTCGTTTTCGGAGTCTCTTTTGACAATCTCTTCGAGAGCTGTTTTCAGTCATTAACAGAGCTGTTCTGAAAGTGTCCAAGCGGTCTGTTCTTAGAGTGGACTGTTTTTTGCATTCGTTCTCAAGTTATATCAAACTATCAAAGTGTTGTTTTCTGCCTTTCTGGAGCACATTTTGACTTGTTGTTGAATGCTCCTATAATGTAACTCTAAATGACAATCAGAGTATGTTGAATTACGTGTGTGCAGCCTTTTGCTCAAAAGTTATCAATGTTTCGTTTTCAGAGTCTCTTTTGACAATCTCTTAAAGAGCTGATTTCAGTCATTAACAGAGCTGTTCTGAAAGTGTCCAAGCAGCCTGTTCTGAGAGTGGACTGTTTTTTGCATTCGTTCTCAAGTTATATCAAAGTGTTGTTTTCTGCCTTTCTCGAGCACAATTTGACTTGTTGTTGAATGCTCCTATAATGTAACTCTAAATGACAATCAGAGCAACTTGAATTGCGTGTGTGCAGCCTTTTGCTCAAAAGTGATCAACGTTTCGTTTTCAGAGTCTCTTTTGACAATCTCTTCGAGAGCTGTTTTCAGTCACTAACAGAGCTGTTCTGAAAGTGTCCAAGCGGCCTGTTCTGAGAGTGGACTGTTTTTTAAATTCGTTCTCAAGTTCTATCAGTGTTGTTTTCTGCTTTTCTGGAGCACATTTTGACTTGTTGCTGAATGCTCCTATAATGTAACTCTAAATGACAATCAGAGCAACTTGAATTGCGTGTGTGCAGCCTTTTGCTCAAAAGTTATCAATGTTTCGTTTTCAGAGTCTCTTTTGACAATCTCTTCGAGAGCTGTTTTCAGTCATTAACAGAGCTGTTCTGAAAGTGTCCAAGCGGCCTGTTCTTAGAGTGGACTGTTTTTTGCATTCGTTCTCAAGTTATATCAAACTATCAAAGTGTTGTTTTCTGCCTTTCTGGAGCACATTTTGACTTGTTGTTGAATGCTCCTGTGACGGCTATGAGTAGCCTGGTTGTCTGTGTCTGTGTATTTGTGTGTATGTCTTTTTAACAGCCATAAGTCCAGTCCAGGGGATCCACCCCCCCCCCCCCCCGTGATAATTACCAATCACCTCCAGCAGTGGTCAATCAACTCCAGCCAATCATCACCAGCCAATATTCAAACCCCAACCAATCATCAGATGCCACACCCTACAAAAGACCTTGAGTTCCCACCATTTTTGTTGTATACCATGCGGGTGGTTTACTTTGTTTAGAGAGCAATGTGTTATAGTTTGGTGGATACTTTGGTAGAGATCCTTTTGGTTTAGTTTATTAGTAGTGTTCTGTGTTAGTGATTTTGTTTAGGATACGTTGTGATTGAAATCTGTGTTAGTGATCTTGTTAAGTAATACCATGTTTGAAACCTTTTTATTCTTATTGTTTATTTAACCATCCACGGGATGAGTTTATTGTTTATTTGAGAAGGAGGCATTTGTTAGTTCTAATTCTGTGTTTATCTGACCCATAATGACTTTAATTTACCCTTGTAGTAATAAATATCTTTTCTTTACTCATAACACCTGTATTTTGTTACTTCTTATTCTCCCTAGCGAAAGTAGAACGTAACAGCTCCTATAATGTTACTCTAAATGACAATCAGAGTATGTTGAATTACGTGTGTGCAGCCTTTTGCTCAAAAGTTATCAATGTTTCGTTTTCAGAGTCTCTTTTGACAATCTCTTAAAGAGCTGATTTCAGTCATTAACAGAGCTGTTCTGAAAGTGTCCAAGCGGCCTGTTCTGAGAGTGGACTGTTTTTTGCATTCGTTCTCAAGTTCTATCAGTGTTGTTTTCTGCTTTTCTGGAGCACATTTTGACTTGTTGCTGAATTCTCCTATAATGTAACTCTAAATGACAATCAGAGTATGTTGAATTACGTGTGTGCAGCCTTTTGCTCAAAAGTTATCAATGTTTCGTTTTCAGAGTCTCTTTTGATGATCAGCACCGTTATTCCGGCACCCAGGGGGCGGTGTTGCGCGACGGATCCTTGTCCAGAAATACTCCTATACCGCCCTCGGAAGCGGCCGCCCAATATGCCGCTTCCCGTGTGCCTCGGCCATATCTGGATCTGGCGAGCCGGGATACGAACCCCGGCCCCGGTGGGCAGCATGCACTAGTGGCCAGTGCGTAGACCGCTACACCACCGCGGGGCTCTCTCGAGCACATTTTGACTTGTTGTTGAATGCTCCTATAATGTAACTCTAAATGACAATCAGAGCAACTTGAATTGCGTGTGTGCAGCCTTTTGCTCAAAAGTGATCAACGTTTCGTTTTCAGAGTCTCTTTTGACAATCTCTTCGAGAGCTGTTTTCAGTCACTAACAGAGCTGTTCTGAAAGTGTCCACGCGACCTGTTCTGAGAGTGGACTGTTTTTTGCATTCGTTCTCAAGTTCTATCAGTGTTGTTTTCTGCTTTTCTGGAGCACATTTTGACTTGTTGCTGAATGCTCCTATAATGTAACTCTAAATGACAATCAGAGCAACTTGAATTGCGTGTGTGCAGCCTTTTGCTCAAAAGTGATCAACGTTTCGTTTTCGGAGTCTCTTTTGACAATCTCTTCGAGAGCTGTTTTCAGTCATTAACAGAGCTGTTCTGAAAGTGTCCAAGCGGCCTGTTCTTAGAGTGGACTGTTTTTTGCATTCGTTCTCAAGTTATATCAAACTATCAAAGTGTTGTTTTCTGCCTTTCTGGAGCACATTTTGACTTGTTGTTGAATGCTCCTGTGACGGCTATGAGTAGCCTGGTTGTCTGTGTCTGTGTATTTGTGTGTATGTCTTTTTAACAGCCATAAGTCCAGTCCAGGGGATCCACCCCCCCCCCCCGTGATAATTACCAATCACCTCCAGCAGTGGTCAATCAACTCCAGCCAATCATCACCAGCCAATAATCAAACCCCAACCAATCATCAGATGCCACACCCTACAAAAGACCTTGTGTTCCCACCATTTTTGTTGTATACCATGCGGGTGGTTTACTTTGTTTAGAGAGCAATGTGTTATAGTTTGGTGGATACTTTGGTAGAGATCCTTTTGGTTTAGTTTATTAGTAGTGTTCTGTGTTAGTGATTTTGTTTAGGATACGTTGTGATTGAAATCTGTGTTAGTGATCTTGTTAAGTAATACCATGTTTGAAACCTTTTTATTCTTATTGTTTATTTAACCATCCACGGGATGAGTTTATTGTTTATTTGAGAAGGAGGCATTTGTTAGTTCTAATTCTGTGTTTATCTGACCCATAATGACTTTAATTTACCCTTGTAGTAATAAATATATTTTCTTTACTCATAACACCTGTATTTTGTTACTTCTTATAGCGAAAGTAGCGAAAGTAGAACGTAACAAGTGGGGGCTCGTCCGGGATCTAACGCCGTTAAAGGGTCCGGATCTAACAAAAGGTATTTGGCTGGGGTAATTAATAGTTAATAACCATCATGGCAACGAGAAAGTTTGAATTGGAACAATTTATGACCCAGCCCTCTATAGAACAACTGGAGGAATGCAAAAAGGCAGAGTTGGTAGAAATAGCTACTCACGTTGGTCTTACATATGAGAAAAGGATAACAAAGGAGCTGAAACTTCTTCTGGTGGGGGAACTGGTTGAGAAGGGTGTGATTGAAGAGGCTAAGGATGAAAATTATTGGGAGGAGGAGTCTGGGGGCTCTCTACCTTCAGAGGGAGAGAGGAGCTTCTTCAGACGCCTGTCCCATCCTTTAAGACACCACTAAAAAAAGTGGATATCACTTTGGAGCAGTTTGACCCATCTCCTATTGGTAGTGCCAGTACTGGGGCTCGTGGAGAGGAGGCGAAACAGCAGTTTCAGTTATCCTGTCTCCAAATGGAGGCCCAAGAAAGGGCAGCCATCAGAGAAGAGAGGGCTCAGGAGAGGGCTCAGGAGAGGACTGAGGCCCGAGAGGCTCAGGCTGAGGCCCGAGAGGCTCAGGAGAGGACTGAGGCCCGAGAGGCTCAGGCTGAGGCCCGACAGCATGAGCTGAGGATGTGTGAAATCGAGTCTGCTAAAGTGATCAAGTTACGTCAGCTAGAGCTCGAGAGTCAAGCTCTCAATCAAGCCCCATCTCCCAGTACCACCCCAAAACCTTTTGATGTCAGTAAGCATATTTCTTTGGTGCCTCCTTTTAAAGAGACTGAGGTGGATTCCTATTTTATTGCGTTTGAACGCACCGCTGCCGCCTTACACTGGCCCGACAATGTTTGGGTATTACTGCTAAACTGCAAGTTGCAGGGAAAAGCTCGGGAGGCAGTAACTGCGCTTCCCGTTGCTGATAGTTTAGATTACACTAAGGTTAAGGCCGCCATTTTTCGCGCCTATGAGTTGGTTCCTGAGGCATATAGACCAGTGGCGGCTGGTGCTAAAATGTTTGGGTGGGGCACAGGTTATGGGGGCATGCTCCACGGGGAAGAATATCAACTTTAAAATCTGGATTTACAGTCAATTTTAGCATGAGAATAGCTCTACCCCCTGTACAGACCTCGCCATCCCCTCTACCCCCCTGTACAGACCTCTTCATCCCCTCTACCCACCTCTACAGACCTCTTCATCCCCTCTACCCACCTCTACAGACCTCTCCATCCCCTCTACCCACCTCTACAGACCTCGCCATCCCCTCTACCCCCCTGTACAGACCTCTCCATCCCCTCTACGCCCTGTACAGACCTCTCCATCCCCTCTACCCCCCTGTACAGACCTCTCCATCCCCTCTACCCCCTGTACAGACCTCTTCATCCCCTCTACCCTCCTCTACAGACCTCTTCATCCCCTCTACCCTCCTCTACAGACCTCTTCATCCCCTCTACCCCCCTGTACAGACCTCTTCATCCCCTCTACCCCCCCTGTACAGACCTCTCCATCCCCTCTACCCTCCTCTACAGACCTCTCCATCCCCTCTACCCTCCTCTACAGACCTCTCCATCCCCTCTACCCTCCTCTACAGACCTCTCCATCCCCTCTACCCCCCTGTACAGACCTCTTCATCCCCTCTACCCCCCTGTACAGACCTCTTCATACCCTCTACCCCCCTGTACAGACCTCTTCATCCCCTCTACCCCCCTGTACAGACCTCTTCATCCCCTCTACCCCTCTGTACAGACCTCTTCATCCCCTCTACCCCCCCTGTACAGACCTCTTCATCACCTCTACCCCCCTGTACAGACCTCTTCATCACCTCTACCCCCCCTGTACAGACCTCTTCATCACCTCTACCCCCCTGTACAGACCTCTTCATCCCCTCTACCCTCCTCTACAGACCTCTTCATCACCTCTACCCCCCTGTACAGACCTCTTCATCACCTCTACCCCCCCCTGTACAGACCTCTTCATCACCTCTACCCCCCCAGTTTTCTCTACAATTTCTACAATTTTCTCTCTACAGTTTCTACACGTCAACGTGTACCGAAACACTTGTTTCCAACGTGGTCCTACGTTTCTCCTACACCAAGACACATACAAAGAGCATAGAAACATACAAAGAGCATAGAAACATACAAAGAGCATAGAAGATACAATCAGAATACAGTCTGCCATTCCTTCTCCCAGCATCGATTTGGTTTTCCTATCATGACTGAAGGACAGATGATTCACTTACTTACACAAGTTTGACTTCGGTAATAGGTCCAGTTGCAATATCAAGTTGGGAACAAAAGATGCCTCCTTCTAATCCATTTGTTCAATTTGTTTACAAAGTCCGGTAGTGGAAAGCAGAACAACGCATTTGTTACTTCACATCCCGCTAGCCATGTTTTCTTCTCATACCAACCCCTCGTAAATCCTCGGTTTTACCGTCACGAACGTGACGCCGGACATGACGTAAGCACGTACGATTCTTTGTGCATGTCCCAAAACCCCATAGACAATCGACCGAATGGCCTGAAGTTACCAAAATAGATTTTACATGCAAGTCTACGAGAACAGCCTAGTGCAACTTCGAGTAGACTGAAAGTTGCCCCGAAAGGGGCGGGACTTGAAGCTGATTGGAACATACTCCACAGAACACTAGCTGATTGGACTATGATATACTCCACAGAACACTAGCTGATTGGACTATGATATTCAGAAGCAACACTGTCTAGAAGTCATAGAAAAAAAATATCTCTCTTCTCCCTTTGGTGGGGCATTGCACAATTGCCCCTAATGAACCAGCCTCCCCTGATATAGACAAAAGTTCAGAAATCTTAAGAAGACCCCCACCCAAACGTTTGCGGAGTTCGCTAGGGAGAAGGGAATTTTATTTGATAAATGGAGCAATGCGTGTAAAGCAAATGATTACGAAACCTTGAAAGAGTTAATTCTTCTAGAAGAATTTAAGCAAAATGTGCCTGATAGCATTGTTGTATATTTAAATGAACGAAACATAGAGTCCCTCTCCCTTGCTGCTGTGCGCGCAGACGAGTATATGCTCCTGCACAAAACCCATTTCCCTTCTGTTCCTGCTGAGAAGCCTCGTAATGTGCCGGCTACTCAGTTTCATTCCGTGAACACTTCTTCCTTTAGGACGCAGAGCTCGAGGAAGGAAGATAGGGAATGTTATTACTGCCACAAACCAGGACATGTCATTGCCGATTGTTTAATTCTTAAAAACAAAGATCAGCAGTTGTCTAAGAAGGAACCACAAGTGCAGGGTATTGGATTGATTAGGGCGGTATCATGTTCTGACATTGAGATGACCACCACCACCGGCACTGAAAGGGATAAATGTTTTGATCCATTCATATTTACTGGCTTAGTGTCATTGACAGGGGAGGCTGGTTCATTAGGGGCAATTGTGCAATGCCCCACCAAAGGGAGAAGAGAGAGATTTTTTTTCTATGACTTCTAGACAGTGTTGCCAGTGGCGATTCTCGAGATTTATACATGGGGTGGCAAAGGGGTGGCAAGCAGATATTTTAGTGTGGCCATCATTTTGATAAGTGGCTATCTTAATGTCTTACATTTATGTATATTTATCATCCCTTACAGCCTGTTCTACATATAGAACTAGTGTGTGCATGTGTACAGGTTTCTCTCTCATCCAGTAAATTATTACAAAGACATAGGTTTGTGGGAGAAAAAAACATTTTATTATCTCTTTCATTCTGAGACAATAAACAAGGAACATGAACAATGCGCGCTGAACTTGATCGTCAGAACAAACAAGAATGAGAGGTTTCATGTCCAAGCAAGACCTTGAAAAACTCATCCATGCATTTGTTTGGAGTAGACTTGAGTATTGTAGTCTACTAACAGGCCTATCTAAAGGAGCTGTTCGTAAATTGCAGCTCATCCAAAACACCGCTGCTAGGGTCCTAACAAAAACAAAGAACTTTGAACACATTACACCAATCCTGAGATCCCTGCACTGGCTACCAGTCTCTCAGAGAATTGAATTCAAAATCCTCCTAATTACATAAAAAAAAAAAAAAAACGTATTTTTAAATAATGTAAAGCACTTTGAATTGCCCCTGTTGTATAAGTGCTATACAAATAAACTTGCCTTGCCACAAAATCTGCTATTAAAAAAAATTATAATAAAAAAATACAAATAAATACATTTACAAAAGCTGAATGCGACGATTGCTATGCTGTGCAGCAAATCGCTTCACAAACTCATCCAAATTCAGAGCTTTTGCACGTTTAGACTCAATGCTGAGAACTGCAATACTTGTTAATCTATTCTCTGCCATGGTAGAGCGCAGGTGATTCTTTATTATTTTAAGAGTTGAAAAACTCCTCTCACATGCTGCACTGGTGACCGGCAATACTACAGCTATTTTACATAATCTGAACATCTCCAAGAAAACCATCTTGTATGGATCCAAAAAATTAACTAATTCCATTAAACTGGAGGGACTTTGTTTTCCATTTGTTGCTTGTTGATCAAACAATCTTCTAATCTGCTGCAGTTCGTGTTTAAGGTTATCTACATTTGATCCATATGCATTTGCTAAAAGATTAACTGCCTCCTCATTCAAAAAGCTGCTGCTGGATGGATTCAGTGCCTGGATACCCTGCATGATGTGACAGTTAAAGCTAGAGAATCGTCTTTGCATTTCACCAATCATGCAATCAATGACAGGATAAAATATTTTAGTTAGAAAATACTTTTTGCTGTCTGGTATTGTGTGCTGTCCTAGTGTAGACGTGATAACACTACCTTTAAGTTTCTTTGTTATCCGTCTTGCCCTCTTATGAGTGTGAGTTGTAGAAATGTTACAACTTTCACAGGTGTTGAGTATTTCAATCCAAAGCTCATCAAAATATGTCTCAGTACGATAGTTTTTTAGAGTCTGTTGTAGTGTTTCAATTAGCTCAACAGCTTTAGTAAGGTCAAGCTGTGTTGACTGGAGCATATCTGACAAAAATCGGGTGTCACCTAGTACTTTTCTCAAAACTGTAAGGCATCCAATAAAATTCAGATCAATTTGAACCAGTAGCCCTCTTGCTTCAACAGCTCTGTCCGGATTGTCCTCATCTGAAATGTCTTCAAGTACTTGCATTAAAGCAGGCAACCTATCCATAACATTGCGACAAGCTAAATATCTGCAGGCCCATCGTGTATCGCTGAGCCGCTGGAGTTCCCTTGGTTCACCATCAAACATCTCCCTCTGCACCGCCAACCATTTGGGAGGGGACATAAGACCCTGATATAAATACATACAGTCGCTCTAACAATGAAAAGAAATTTGCAGCGTCGGGTACAGATTTCACACTGTCCACTATCACTAAGTTTAAGCAGTGTGCACTGCAATGAACGTAAAATGCATGCTTGGCTACTTCTTTTATTCTGGCTTGGACACCAGAATGCTTCCCACTCATAGTTGATGCTCCATCGTAGCCTTGACCAACTAGGTTTTTCTTATATTCTAGCCCATGCTTCTCTAAACAGCCTATAATTTTTTCTGTTAAACTGGCAGCATCCAGTTTCTCTGCCTCTTGAAACTCCAGAAAACTCTCATGTACTACACCGTTATAGTAGTAACGAAGAACAAAAGACATCTGCTCTTTTTTCTTGACATCTTTCGTTTCATCCACTAGAACAGAAAACTGTGCACTCTCTTTGACCTCCTTTATGATCTCCTCTTGAACCATCCCTGCCAAACACTGGAGTATTTCATTTTGGATACTGCTGCATGTGTATTTAGCATTTTTGGCTTGCTCTTCCATTCTTTTCTTTAAAAATGGGTCATGCTTGCATAGGACATCTAAAATCTCTAAGAAATTGCCTCTATTATCAGACTCAGGAGATTCCCTGTGACCCCGCTGGGAAATATTTTGAGTTGCTGTTAACAGCAGAACTTCACCTAGTGTTTTGATATATTTCTGATTTTCGATTACTTTTTTTCTGGACTCTTCATCCATCATTACTAACATTGATGTGTTTTTATCTATCATTTTCTTATTCTCTGTCCACGCAAACATTGCATTAACATGGCTCTCAGATTTAGCATGGGAACAAAATCCACTGTCCTTAAATGTGGCTTTCTTCCAATTTGAATATCCATCCATAAACACACTCTTAGGGGCATTAGGCAGAGAAAAGTGTCTACAAGAGAAACAATAACTTGCGTCTTTCGACTGGGAGTATTCCAGCCAGGGATGTATCTTGTACCAGTCGGCACGGAAACTCCTTCTGGCTCCACCCTGCAATGTCTTGGGAAACGTCTCCAAGGATGGTTGTGTCGGGCCATCTCCTCTGTGTTTGGAAATATCTAGGAAAATAAAAATAAAGGAGGGAAAAAAAATCAGATATAGGTCTGATCGGATTACTCCCTGATGGTCAATGTCACAACTTATATTCACCAAGTAAATATACTTTTGATTAAAGCTAACACATGATACTGTACTGTAGCTTTGATAACATGTCACTACTTGTATTATATGAGGTTTGATTCAAATGTAATAATGGACTGGAACAAAAAGTGGAAATCATAAACATTCATACCATGAGGACCAGCTGCAGCTGAACTAGGGACAACTGGTGTCTCTTCCTCAGCCTCTGTACTGCCATGACTCGCTTCCTCAGCCTCTGTACTGCCATGACTCGCTTCCTCAGCCTCTGTACTGCCATGACTCGCTTCCTCAGCCTCTGTACTGCCATGATCTGGCTGATGTCGCTTGCCAAAGAAAATCCTAATATCACCGTTGCCGTTCCTCTTCATTTTGTTACTACCCTTCTTCCTGCACCATATTTTCAACATACATTAACATCGTGTTACAATGACATAACTATAATAACGCCAACGTTAGCTAAACAGTAAGTAAAAGCTAAATAGCTAGCTAACAGCTGAGACTGACGTCTTCGCTTCATAACTCAGCAAATAACGTTACATTGACGAACAAAAAATCTATTAATTTACTAAACATATCCAATAGGTAATGAATTGTAAACGTAATAACAAAATTAGTTAAAACCACATTTAACATTACCTGAACAACAGGCTCCACACGGCACAGCACCAGAAAGACAGCTCAGGTTTAATTGATTAATCAGCATCAGCTGTGCGGTAAACTGTTGGAACACACATTGTTACTACCCTTCTTCCTGCACCATATTTTCAACATACATTAACATCGTGTTACAATGACATAACTATAATAACGCCGACGTTAGCTAAACAGTAAGTAAAAGCTAAATAGCTAGCTAACAGCTGAGACTTAAGTCTTCGCTTCATAACTCAGCAAATAACGTTACATTGACGAACAAAAAATCATTTAATTTACCTAACATATCCAATAGGTAATGAATTGTAAACGTAATAACATAATTAGTTAAAACCACATTTAACATTACCTGAACAACAGGCTCCACACGGCACAGCACCAGAAAGACAGCTCAGGTTTAATTGATTAATCAGCATCAGCTGTGCGGTAAACTGTTGGAACACACATTGTTACTACCCTTCTTCCTGCACCATATTTTCAACATACATTAACATCGTGTTACAATGACATAACTATAATAACGCCGACGTTAGCTAAACAGTAAGTAAAAGCTAAATAGCTAGCTAACAGCTGAGACTTAAGTCTTCGCTTCATAACTCAGCAAATAACGTTACATTGACGAACAAAAAATCATTTAATTTACCTAACATATCCAATAGGTAATGAATTGTAAACGTAATAACATAATTAGTTAAAACCACATTTAACATTACCTGAACAACAGGCTCCACACGGCACAGCACCAGAAAGACAGCTCAGGTTTAATTGCTTAATCAGCATCAGCTGTGCGGTGAACTATTGGAACACACCTAGCCTATTCAAATCTCCCCGTGTGAAATAGGGTGCAACCATTTGAGACGGAGGGGTGGAACAGACAGTGAGTTTATTTTTCAAATTTGGGAATTTTACACTGAATTCTGATTAAAAATAAAGATAAAGATAAAATAATAATAATACAACAAATTATATCAGTTGGTCTGTGTAACTGGGGTGGCAGGACTTTTTTCAAGGGTGGCAGCTGCCACCCCTTGCCACCCTGGTAGCTTCGCCACTGACTGTTAACTAACTACAAGCTCAGTACGTACCTCTATCATCTACTGTTAACTAACTACAAGCTCAGTACGTACCTCTATCATCTACTGTTAACTAACAACAAGCTCAGTACGTACCTCTATCATCTACTGTTAACTAACAACAAGCTCAGTACGTACCTCTATCATCTACTGTTAACTAACTACAAGCTCAGTACGTACCTCTATCATCTACTGTTATCTAACTACAAGCTCAGTACGTACCTCTATCATCTACTGTTAACTAACTACAAGCTCAGTACGTACCTCTATCATCTACTGTTAACTAACTACAAGCTCAGTACGTACCACTATCATCTACTGTTAACTAACAACAAGCTCAGTACGTACCTCTATCATCTACTGTTAACTAACTACAAGCTCAGTACGTACCTCTATCATCTACTGTTAACTAACTACAAGCTCAGTACGTACCTCTATCATCTACTGTTAACTAACAACAAGCTCAGTACGTACCTCTATCATCTACTGTTAACTATCTGTTAACGATTCCATTCATGACAACAATGGAAATTATGGAATGTTGTCGTGCAACAGAAATCGCACGCTGTGTGCATTGGGCTTAACAGAGCTGTTCTGAAAGTGTCCAAGAGGCCTGTTCTGAGAGTGTACTGTTTTTTGCATTCGTTCTCAAGTTATATCAAAGTGTTGTTTTCTGCCTTTCTGGAGCACATTTTGACTTGTTGTTGAATGCTCATATAATGTAACTCTAAATGACAATCAGAGCAACTTGAATTACGTGAGTGCAGCCTTTTGCTCAAAAGTTATCAACGTTTCGTTTTCAGAGTCTCTTTTGACAATCTCTTCGAGAGCTGTTTTCAGTCATTAACAGAGCTGTTCTGAAAGTGTCCAAGCGGCCCGTTCTGAGAGTGGACTGTTTTTTGCATTCGTTCTCAAGTTATATCAAACTATCAAAGTGTTGTTTTCTGCCTTTCTGGAGCACATTTTGACTTGTTGTTGAATGCTCCTATAATGTCACTCTAAAAGACAATCAGAGCAACTTGAATTACGTGTGTGCAGCCTTTTGCTCAAAAGTTATCAACGTTTCGTTTTCAGAGTCTCTTTTGACAATCTCTTTAAGAGCTGATTTCAGTCATTAACTAACTACAAGCTCAGTACGTACCTCTATCATCTACTGTTAACTAACTACAAGCTCAGTACGTACCTCTATCATCTACTGTTAACTAACAACAAGCTCAGTACGTACCTCTATCATCTACTGTTAACTAACTACATGCTCAGTACGTACCTCTATCATCTACTGTTAACTAACTACAAGCTCAGTACGTACCTCTATCATCTACTGTTGATTGATTGATTGAAAACCTTTATTGTCCCCAATGGGGAAATTTTGTTGTCAAACAGCTCAGTTAGGGCAGAAAACATTCAATACAGAAGACAGAAAACATTCAATAAAATACATATAACAGTGCAGGCTCAATAAGTAAAAAGTTCCAAAAGTTCCAGCTCCAGGTCTCCCCCACCCTGCAGGGCCTGGTTGTAGAGTCGGAGTGCAGCTGGAACAAAGGACTGTCCAAATCTTTTTGTACTTTGACGGGGGAGAACAAATCTGTGGCTGAACTTGCTCCTCATCCCCGCCAGCTCGCAGTACATCGGGTGGGAGGGATTGGCCAGCATGGCCGCCAGTTTTTTCCCCATCCTCTGTTCTGCCACCACCTCTAGGCTGTCCAGCCCGGTCCCCACCACAGAGCTGGCCTTCTTCACCAGTTTGTTTAGCTTCGCAGCATCCCTGGCACAGATGTTTCCACCCCAGCAGGCCACGGCGAAGAACAGAACGCTGGCAACCACCGACTGATAAAACATTTGCAGCAGCTTGTTGCAGACACCGAAAGACCTCAGCCTTCTCAGGAAAAACAGTCTGCTCTGCCCTTTCCTGAGAAGAGCCTCGGTGTTGTCAGTCCAGTCCAGTTTGTTATTAATTTGTACTCCCAGGTACCTGTAGGAGTCCACCCTCTCGACTTCCACCCCCTTGATGGTGATGGGGGCTGGGGTCCTTCTCTTCCTCCTAAAATCCACCACCAACTCCTTTGTTTTGCTGGTGTTAAGCAAAAGGTAGTTGGTGTCGCACCACTGCACAAAGCTCTCCACCAGGGCCCTGTACTCCTCATCCCTGTCGTCTGTGATGTAACCGACGATAGAGGAGTCATCCGAAAACTTCTGCAGGTGGCACTGGTCGGAGCTAAACTGGAAGTCGGAGGTATAGAGGGTGAAGAGAAAGGGTGACAGAACAGTTCCCTGGGGGGCACCGGTGTTGCACACCACCACCTCAGACTGACAGCCCTGCAGTCTCACATACTGACGCCTGTCTGTGAGGTAGTTGTGGATCCAAGTCGTCAGGGAGTCCTCCACACACTGCTAGTTTGTCAGCCAGCAGTGATGGCTTGATAGTGTTAAATGCACTGGAGAAGTCGAAGAACATGGTCCTCACCATGCTCTGTGGCCTCTCCAGGTGTGTGTAGGCCCTGTGCAGCATGTAAATGATGGCATCCTCCACCCCCATGCTCTCCTGGTATGCAAACTGCCGGGGGTCCAGGAAGTCCTTCACCTGGGGCTTAAGGTGTTGCAGCACTAGCCTCTCCAGGATCTTCATGACCTGTGGTGTCAGGGCGACAGGTCTGTAGTCGTTTGGGGTGCTGGGCCGTCCCTTCTTTGGCACTGGGACGATGCAAGAGGTCTTCCAGAGCTGTGGCACCCTCCTCAGTCTTACCCAGTGCGCACCAGACGTCTGTGGACGTCTTTTTTACAGCGAAATAAGGTCCGTCCGTCTGGCCGTTATTTCGACTGAATATAGCCGTTCGTCCGGTACGTCTCCCACATATGAGCGAACGTGTAGTTGCGAAAATGTAAATGAAACATGCATGTAATATCAGTACTGCACTTCTGGTTGAATACTAAACTGCATTTTGTTGTATATAGTTGAATAAAAGTGAATCTAATCTAATTAGTTCGTCAGAGATCTTCCACGATTGTTTGCGCTATTATTCCAATACAGCAGGTGGCGCTGTTGCAATTATTCTACCGTCATATAGAGGCTGATGTGGTCTCTGATTGGTCACTGAGAAAACGGAAGTTAGTGTGATGACGTACAACCCACCGGTGTTGGGATTTAAAACTGCTAGCGGCTAACTACTTGCTACATTCAAGGAGAGACAAGATACCTATTTTTTCATCAACGGAAGCTTAGAAAAACCCACGGTAAGATGGCACATTATATTCACTACATCCGTACATTACAGACAAGGCGATCTTAGTTTAGGAAACATCATAACCACTGTATAGTCTTTAGCTGTTAGAGGCGCTCGCTGATATTTCCAATTCCATTGAGACACACGAGACGCACATTCTTACACGCGTGCACACACACACACACACACACACACACAGCTTAACCCACGCTCGCTCACATAATCACAGACTCTAAACTCCTCACACACACCATTTGCATTGATACAAATGCTAAAATCCTAGACATCATGTATGATTTGCAATTATATTGGCTAGTGGTCTGCCCAGCGCGAATTCCTTTGTCCACACGAGACGCACATTCTTACACGTGCACGCACAAACACACACACACACAGCTCTTAACCCCCCCCCCCCCACACACACACGCATGTACACACATACACAGCTTACTCTTAACACACGTACACACACACACACACATAATCACAGACACATACACAAACCCATAGTTGTACATTTTCTGTGTGACTGTCGTAATAGATTTGTGAGTGCCAGATGTTAACCTTTTTTCTTTTCTTTTTTACTCTTTAGCTTTCCCAGTGGAAACTCAAACGGGTCATACTGTAATACAAGGTGAGTTGTACTGCATGCAAGGCAAAGCATGCTTATGTGACTTATTAGAAACACGATTCTCTTAATTTTTGATTCCTAGTATTTACAAAAAACATTATTCATATCTTTTACAGATGGCTTATTTAAGGGCATGGAGAAAAAGAAGGGCTGAAGTAAAAAGCCTCATGCAGTCTTACGGCATTGCGTATGAGTACATTGCTAGTACTGTGCCTCGAAGTGATATGGATGACATTGAGGAGAGCATTGCTAGTACTGTGCCTGGAAGTGATATGGATGACATTGAGGAGAGCATTGCTAGTACTGTGCCTGGAAGTGATATGGATGACATTGTAGCTAGTAATCGGTCTGGAGATGACTTTGATAGCTCAGACTTTGATTCTGCCTCAGATGTTGTTTCTTCTGATTCAGAGGCAGAGTTTTTAAATCTGGATTCTCATCTTGACCCACCCAAACCCAGGCTGGCAGATAAGTTGCAATACTGGGCAGCCACAAACAACGTAAAACAAAGGTCCTTGAATGAGTTACTGGATATATTTAGAGCAGAGGGACACCAGCTGCCTAAGGATGCACGCACACTCCTTGCAACACCTAAGACAGTAGACAGTCGGCCACTATGTAATGGACTGTATATCTATTATGGACTAGAGAAGGGGATTCGTGAAGTGTTGTGTGACAAGGGGGTCAAACACAGCTCTATTAATTTGAATATAAATATTGATGGTGTTCCAATATTTAAAAGTACCAAGCTTCAGTTCTGGCCGATATTAGCCAAGTTCGACAACTTTGCTCCATTTTTAGTAGCTTTGTTTAGTGGGCAGAGCAAACCAGAGCCAGTAGTAGATTATCTGAAAGATTTTTTGGAGGAAGTAATACATCTGAAAGATAATGGTATGGTGTATGAGGACAAGAGGTATACTGTTGGGATACAGGCCTTCATATGTGATGCACCAGCCAGGGCATATTTAAAGTGCATCAAAAACCACAATGCCTATTTCAGCTGCGAGAGGTGCACAGTTAGGGGTTCTTATGTGGACAGAAGAGTGGTTATCAATGAGCAAACATGCCCTTCACGGACGGATGAGGCATTTAGTCAAATGAATTACACGTCCCACCAACACAGAGCAAGCCCTCTTATTGATGCCAGCATTCCTTGTGTAAGCTCCTTCGTTTTAGACTATATGCACATGGTCTGCTTGGGAGTTGTAAAACGGATGTTGGTGTACTTGACTCGGGGGCCAAAAATTTGCCGTTTATCTGCAAGCCAAAAAAAGCAAGTGTCTGAAAGGCTGAACATGCTAAATGGCAAGATGCCCAGTGAATTTGCCCGGCAGCCTAGGGGCCTTGAAGAGCTAGACAGGTGGAAGGCCACAGAATTTCGCCAATTTCTTCTATATACTGGACTTGTTGCCCTTCGAAATGTTGTGTCCCCAGAAATATACGATCATTTCTTGACATTGAAAGTGGCAGTATCCATAATGCTGGACTCTGACGAGAGCAAACGAAATGCTTACATCGAATACGCCTCTCAGCTCATGCAGCACTTTGTCAGTAGAAGTACTGCCCTGTATGGAAATACGTTTTCTGTGTACAATGTCCATGGCTTGATACACCTACATGAAGACGTGACCCAATTCAATTGTTCTTTGAATGAGATATCTGCCTTCCCATTTGAAAACCATTTGCAACAACTGAAGAAACATGTCAAGAGTGCCCACAACCCCCTAGCACAGGTGACAAAGCGAATGTTTGAATTTGACCATGCAAAGCCATACGAATCAGAGCGGAAGGGACAGCCACAGATGTATGTGTCCACAAAACAAAAGGACAGTTGCTTTTTACTGAAAGATGAAAAGTTTGCTTTTGTTGAAGAAAGAACAGGCGATGGGACTGTGATTTGTAGCATCTTAAATCAGTGTCACTCATCTGCATTCTTTGAAAAGCCATGCAACTCAAAGCGATTGGACGTGGTATACGCCAGAAATGCTGTTCGCAGAACAAAAAGACGACAGATTAATGAGAGAGACCTGATTCGCAAAGTGGCCTGTCTTCCGTATAAAGATGGTTTGGTCCTTGTTCCTCTCCTCCATGGTATAGAACACAAGAGAAGTTAAAGGTTAGAAAACACAAAACAATCATTTTGTCTTTTCTGTCTTAAATGATACTGAACATGCTTTATATCTAAGTGACTGCCAATATACAATATGTATGTCTACCAATGTGTCCTTTTATTGGTTTCATTGTTCCAGGTCATGTATGCCAGGGCAGTGTGGATCGAGAATGGCAGGGAAGAGGAGGGTGTCATACCGTACACTTGGATCGAAAAAAACCTTGTGCGGTGGCCGAAAAACAAACGAGCAGAAGCTCATAAATATAGCCATCCCCCTCAGGGCGACTGGTTAGCTTTTACCCTTGTCAAAACAAAGCTTGTGTCAGGTAAGCTTTTTATTTTTTATGATTCAATGGTTACACTTTCCTGAAATGCCTTCCCCTTGCCAATACAATATTCTTTAGAATCACTACCAAGTGAAGAAACGATTAATATATATTTTATCTTAGTATTGTTCCCTTTTATCTTTTGACTTGTAGCTTCTCGTGATGAGTGCGAAGAACACAATTACACGACCCAAACGGAGGAGGAAGAGGACGGAGGCAAAGAAATTCCATCTAAGAGGAAGAAGATCAAAAGAACATATGACGGTTTTGTTCCTGGTAAGTTAACTACTGAACTGAAAACATTTAAATTGGTAGGTTAATTCATACTAGCACAGTGCCTGTGGACCTGGGGTGATTGTTCAGCGCTCTCTCTCTCTCTCTCTCTTTCTCTCTCTCTAGAAGCAGATCTGTCAGATTACCTGGAAGAGGAGGATGAGACATCAAAAAGCACATCTGGAGGTTAGAAGTAGAAAGAGCATTTACCTCGAAAGTACTATGGTCACATTGTCTCACTGAGACATATTATCCTACCTCAAATCAATGACTCATCCCTACCACCTGGCTGCTGTTATTCCAGCATTTCTGACTGTGCTACGCCTCTGTGCCTTCAATGTATATCATACGTTTCAGCCTTTTGTCTCTTAGTCGCTTACTGCCATCTAGCAGTAAACAATTACTGAACGCAGCTTTAAGTACTACCAACTTAAGAGTTAAATGTAATGACTTATGTACTTATGATTTTCTTTTTATATTGATGTTTAGGCATACAAGACATGTTACCTTTCCCCACGCCACCCAGTGAGGTGAGGCCCACACAGAAAGGTGAGTTGTTGCTGTTGTTCAAGTAATGCTCGACAAGCTCCTATCTGAGGTTTCACACCGTTATCATGGTCTTGTTTTTCAGTGTCTTTCTAACATGACATTTGTTGTATTTCAGGCTGTGAATTTGTGACACCAGGACGCTCTGCTACACAGAGACACTCCGGGACACCAAGCTGCTCCGATACATCCAGACGCTCAGAGACACCCAGACGCTCTGTTACACCCAGATGCTCAGAGACACCAAGACGCTCTCTTACACCCAGACGCTCTCTTACACCAAGACGCTCTCTTACACCAAGACGCTCTCTTACACCCAGACGCTCTCTTACACCAAGACGCTCTCTTACACCCAGACGCTCAGAGACACCAAGACGCTCAGAGACACCAAGACGCTCTGTTACATCGGGACCGTCCAATGCAGAAAGACGCTCTGACGCACCCAGATATGGTAAGATACTGGGCTTAGCTTGACGTTTTATTACAGAGAAGTATATTAGTCTGTTCAGTTGTTCAATATGTGATATATATTTTTATTTTAGTTTTTGTAGAGCACTAAGTGTACTATTTCATAATGGTTGCAGTTCCAGACAGTGGCTGGCTCTCTCTCTCTCACTCACTCACTCTCTTCCCCTCTCTCTCCCACTAACTGTTTTTGAGGAATTTATCTAATATAGGTTAGTAGTGTTCAATTCCAATAAATTACGTTGCTTTGTCCTCTACAATTCTAAATAGTTCCCCATTGCTTCTTTTTGATTTAGCCTAAATTCAGCTTAAATGTTTGTTTGATTGTTTCAGAACGGTGGCTTTCAGAAAGGGTAGACGACCTGGAAGACGACCATGCCAGTAAGTACAGAATTGACTTAACTTGGATGATGCACTGGTATTTAGGCCTACTGTCACTAAATATTAGTCTTCATGTCCAATTTTCAGAATTTAAGTGTGTTATGGAGAAGCTGGTTGCTATTCATGAGGAGGTCCGCCGCATGGGGAGAGCAGAGCCACACGCCTCGGTTTGTCATATCATCAACAGAATGGAAGAGATGGAGCAGTTCAACAACGTGGAGGAGGGGCTACAACGTGAGGAAGAGAAGAAACTGATGGTGACATTTGATTTACATTACATCAATTTCATTTAGCTGACGCTTTTATCCAAAGCGACTTACAAATTGTGTTTTAAGTTGATGCGCAAGTAAATGGCATAACATCAGGTAAAATGTTTATTCTTGATTATTTGATTATTTTCCACTCAGATTTCACAGCTAAGCAAGATTGGAGGAAAGGATGTGAAAGACTGCGCAAATAAGATCATGGACAGGTATGCTACATTGTGAATATATTGTGGTACCCCGAATGGGAAACAAGGTGGAGCACAGCAATCGAATGTGTTACTTGTTTGGGATAGGTGTTGGTGAAAGTTTGGGTTTTGATAGTACTGTACACAGGAGTACTGTACACAGGAGTACTGTACAAGTATTGCCCAAAACAATGGAAACACCACTCCATAAAACAAAGCCGCTGCCACATTTTCCACTTGTCTCTTCCTAGACTGTCTTTTCAATAACTTTTCTGTACTTATAGGCTTTTTTTTTTTACAGAAATGTTCTAGGTATGGGAGGGAGCATTGTTTTTTTCCCTACATCGTACATAATCAGGTTGGCCAAAAGCAGGACGTCGATCATTTGACCTGAAAACGTCTTTTCAACGAACTGAAAACAACGTATTTTCAACGAACTGAAAACCACGTCTTTTCAACAACCTATAAACCATGTCTTTTCAACGACCTGAAAACCACGTCTTTTCAACGACCTAAAAACTACGTCTTTTGACCTTGCAACGTCAACCAAATCCGGATGTAGAATAGACGTAGGGGAAAGTCGTCTTTTAGATGTCTTTTCAACGCAATTTTGCTCACTGGGTAGAGATAGACTGAAGAGATGTTGGAATGTGTCCGCCAGCTCTCCAGCACACACCTTCAGAACCCTGGGGTTGATGTTGTCTGTTGTCTGTTAACTAACTACAAGCTCAGTACGTACCTCTATCATCTACTGTTAACTAACTACAAGCTCAGTACGTACCTCTATCATCTACTGTTAACTAACAACAAGCTCAGTACGTACCTCTATCATCTACTGTTAACTAACTACAAGCTCAGTACGTACCTCTATCATCTACTGTTAACTAACAACAAGCTCATTACGTACCTCTATCATCTACTGTTAACTAACAACAAGCTCAGTACCTACCTCTATCATCTACTGTTAACTAACTACAAGCTCAGTACGTACCTCTATCATCTACTGTTAACTAACAACAAGCTCATTACGTACCTCTATCATCTACTGTTAACTAACAACAAGCTCAGTACGTACCTCTATCATCTACTGTTAACTAACTACAAGCTCAGTACGTACCTCTATCATCTACTGTTAACTAACAACAAGCTCAGTACGTACCTCTATCATCTACTGTTAACTAACTACAAGCTCAGTACGTACCTCTATCATCTACTGTTAACTAACTACAAGCTCAGTACGTACCTCTATCATCTACTGTTAACTAACTACAAGCTCAGTACGTACCTCTATCATCTACTGTTAACTAACTACAAGCTCAGTACGTACCTCTATCATCTACTGTTAACTAACTACAAGCTCAGTACGTACCTCTATCATCTACTGTTAACTAATAACAAGCTCAGTACGTACCTCTATCATCTAATGTTAACTAACTACAAGCTCAGTACGTACCTCTATCATCTACTGTTAACTAACAACAAGCTCAGTACGTACCTCTATCATCTACTGTTAACTAACTACAAGCTCAGTACGTACCTCTATCATCTACTGTTAACTAACTACAAGCTCAGTACGTACCTCTATCATCTACTGTTAACTAACCTAACTACAATCTCAGTACGTACCTCTATCATCTACTGTTAACTAACTACAAGCTCAGTACGTACCTCTATCATCTACTGTTAACTAACTACAAGCTCAGTACGTACCTCTATCATCTACTGTTAACTAACTACAAGCTCAGTACGTACCTCTATCATCTACTGTTAACTAACTACAAGCTCAGTACGTACCTCTATCATCTACTGTTAACTAACTACAAGCTCAGTACGTACCTCTATCATCTACTGTTAACTAACTACAAGCTCAGTACGTACCTCTATCATCTACTGTTAACTAACAACAAGCTCAGTACGTACCTCTATCATCTACTGTTAACTAACTACAAGCTCAGTACGTACCTCTATCATCTACTGTTAACTAACAACAAGCTCAGTAGGTACCTCTATCATCTACTGTTAACTAACAAAAAGCTCAGTACGTACCTCTATCATCTACTGTTAACTAACTACAAGCTCAGTACGTACCTCTATCATCTACTGTTAACTAACTACAAGCTCAGTACGTACCTCTATCATCTACTGTTAACTAACTACAAGCTCAGTACGTACCTCTATCATCTACTGTTAACTAACAACAAGCTCAGTACGTACCTCTATCATCTACTGTTAACTAACTACAAGCTCAGTACGTACCTCTATCATCTACTGTTAACTAACAACAAGCTCAGTACGTACCTCTATCATCTACTGTTAACTAACTACAAGCTCAGTACGTACCTCTATCATCTACTGTTAACTAACTACAAGCTCAGTACGTACCTCTATCATCTACTGTTAACTAACCTAACTACAAGCTCAGTACGTACCTCTATCATCTACTGTTAACTAACTACAAGCTCAGTACGTACCTCTATCATCTACTGTTAACTAACTACAAGCTCAGTACCTCTATCATCTACTGTTAACTAACTACAAGCTCAGTACGTACCTCTATCATCTACTGTTAACTAACAACAAGCTCAGTACGTACCTCTATCATCTACTGTTAACTAACAACAAGATCAGTACGTACCTCTATCATCTACTGTTAACTAACTACAAGCTCAGTACGTACCTCTATCATCTACTGTTAACTAACTACAAGCTCAGTACGTACCTCTATCATCTACTGTTAACTAACTACAAGCTCAGTACGTACCTCTATCATCTACTGTTAACTAACAACAAGCTCAGTACGTACCTCTATCATCTACTGTTAACTAACTACAAGCTCAGTACGTACCTCTATCATCTACTGTTAACTAACAACAAGCTCATTACGTACCTCTATCATCTACTGTTAACTAACAACAAGCTCAGTACCTACCTCTATCATCTACTGTTAACTAACTACAAGCTCAGTACGTACCTCTATCATCTACTGTTAACTAACAACAAGCTCATTACGTACCTCTATCATCTACTGTTAACTAACAACAAGCTCAGTACGTACCTCTATCATCTACTGTTAACTAACTACAAGCTCAGTACGTACCTCTATCATCTACTGTTAACTAACAACAAGCTCAGTACGTACCTCTATCATCTACTGTTAACTAACAACAAGCTCAGTACGTACCTCTATCATCTACTGTTAACTAACAACAAGCTCAGTACGTACCTCTATCATCTACTGTTAACTAACTACAAGCTCAGTACGTACCTCTATCATCTACTGTTAACTAACTACAAGCTCAGTACGTACCTCTATCATCTACTGTTAACTAACTACAAGCTCAGTACGTACCTCTATCATCTACTGTTAACTAACTACAAGCTCAGTACGTACCTCTATCATCTACTGTTAACTAACTACAAGCTCAGTACGTACCTCTATCATCTACTGTTAACTAATAACAAGCTCAGTACGTACCTCTATCATCTAATGTTAACTAACTACAAGCTCAGTACGTACCTCTATCATCTACTGTTAACTAACAACAAGCTCAGTACGTACCTCTATCATCTACTGTTAACTAACTACAAGCTCAGTACGTACCTCTATCATCTACTGTTAACTAACTACAAGCTCAGTACGTACCTCTATCATCTACTGTTAACTAACCTAACTACAATCTCAGTACGTACCTCTATCATCTACTGTTAACTAACTACAAGCTCAGTACGTACCTCTATCATCTACTGTTAACTAACTACAAGCTCAGTACGTACCTCTATCATCTACTGTTAACTAACTACAAGCTCAGTACGTACCTCTATCATCTACTGTTAACTAACTACAAGCTCAGTACGTACCTCTATCATCTACTGTTAACTAACTACAAGCTCAGTACGTACCTCTATCATCTACTGTTAACTAACTACAAGCTCAGTACGTACCTCTATCATCTACTGTTAACTAACAACAAGCTCAGTACGTACCTCTATCATCTACTGTTAACTAACTACAAGCTCAGTACGTACCTCTATCATCTACTGTTAACTAACTACAAGCTCAGTACGTACCTCTATCATCTACTGTTAACTAACAAAAAGCTCAGTACGTACCTCTATCATCTACTGTTAACTAACTACAAGCTCAGTACGTACCTCTATCATCTACTGTTAACTAACTACAAGCTCAGTACGTACCTCTATCATCTACTGTTAACTAACTACAAGCTCAGTACGTACCTCTATCATCTACTGTTAACTAACAACAAGCTCAGTACGTACCTCTATCATCTACTGTTAACTAACTACAAGCTCAGTACGTACCTCTATCATCTACTGTTAACTAACAACAAGCTCAGTACGTACCTCTATCATCTACTGTTAACTAACTACAAGCTCAGTACGTACCTCTATCATCTACTGTTAACTAACTACAAGCTCAGTACGTACCTCTATCATCTACTGTTAACTAACCTAACTACAAGCTCAGTACGTACCTCTATCATCTACTGTTAACTAACTACAAGCTCAGTACGTAGCTCTATCATCTACTGTTAACTAATTACAAGCTCAGTACCTCTATCATCTACTGTTAACTAACAACAAGCTCAGTACGTACCTCTATCATCTACTGTTAACTAACTACAAGCTCAGTACGTACCTCTATCATCTACTGTTAACTAACTACAAGCTCAGTAGGTACCTCTATCATCTACTGTTAACTAACCTAACTACAAGCTCAGTACGTACCTCTACCATCTACTGTTAACTAACTACAAGCTCAGTACGTACCTCTATCATCTACTGTTAACTAACTACAAGCTCAGTACGTACCTCTATCATCTACTGTTAACTAACTACAAGCTCAGTACGTACCTCTATCATCTACTGTTAACTAACAACAAGCTCAGTACGTACCTCTATCATCTACTGTTAACTAACAACAAGCTCAGTACGTACCTCTATCATCTACTGTTAACTAACTACAAGCTCAGTACGTACCTCTATCATCTACTGTTAACTAACTACAAGCTCAGTACGTACCTCTATCATCTACTGTTAACTAACTACAAGCTCAGTACGTACCTCTATCATCTACTGTTAACTAACTACAAGCTCAGTACGTACCTCTATCATCTACTGTTAACTAACAACAAGCTCAGTACGTACCTCTATCATCTACTGTTAACTAACTACAAGCTCAGTACGTACCTCTATCATCTACTGTTAACTAACTACAAGCTCAGTACGTACCTCTATCATCTACTGTTAACTAACAACAAGCTCAGTACGTACCTCTATCATCTACTGTTAACTATCTGTTAACGATTCCATTCATGACAACAATGGAAATTATGGAATGTTGTCGTGCAACAGAAATCGCACGCTGTGTGCAATGGGCTTAACAGAGCTGTTCTGAAAGTGTCCAAGAGGCCTGTTCTGAGAGTGTACTGTTTTTTGCATTCGTTCTCAAGTTATATCAAAGTGTTGTTTTCTGCCTTTCTGGAGCACATTTTGACTTGTTGTTGAATGCTCCTATAATGTCACTCTAAAAGACAATCAGAGCAACTTGAATTACGTGAGTGCAGCCTTTTGCTCAAAAGTTATCAACGTTTCGTTTTCAGAGTCTCTTTTGACAATCTCTTTAAGAGCTGATTTCAGTCATTAACAGAGCTGTTCTGAAAGAGTCCAAGAGGCCTGTTCTGAGAGTGGACTGTTTTTTGCATTCGTTCTCAAGTTATATCAAAGTGTTGTTTTCTGCCTTTCTGGAGCACATTTTGACTTGTTGTTGAATGCTCCTATAATGTCACTCTAAAAGACAATCAGAGCAACTTGAATTACGTGTGTGCAGCCTTTTGCTCAAAAGTTATCAACGTTTCGTTTTCAGTGGACGCTACTGTGTTACTAACATAAACAAGCACCTGTGTTAATATAGACAAGCTACTGTGTTACTAACATAAACAAGCACCTGTGTTAACGTAGACAAGCTACTGTGTTACTACAAGCACCTGTGTTAACAATGACAAGCTACTGTGTTACTAACATAGACAAGCTACTGTGTTATTAACATAAACAAGCACCTGTGTTAACATTGACAAGCTACTGTGTTACTAACATAAACAAGCACCTGTGTTAACATAGACAAGCTACTGTGTTACTAACATAGACAAGCTACTGTGTTATTAACTTTAACAAGCAGCTGTGTTAACAAAGACAAGCTACTGTGTTACTAACATAGACAAGCTACTGTGTTATTAACATAAACAAGCAGCTGTGTTAACAAAGACAAGCTACACATATTATATTAAATATTATTATTATTATATATTTTATTAACAACAAAAAAGCAAAGGGTGGCTACTTTGAGGAATCTAAAATATAAGACATATTTTTCAGAGTTATTTCACACTTTATTGTTAACACTTAATCAGCCGTGAGGTGTTAAACAGCACCAGTGAGTACCAAAAAAATCTACCTTTGCACTCGATCAAATTTCAGGACCCTCCTTTCATGACTTTTCCTAGATATGTGCGTTCTACCACCCAGCATCTTTACATTTTCTAAATCGAGTTAGTATAAAGCAATTTTGCAGTATTTCTGTGTGTGTCTGTGTATTTGCCTTGGGATTCGGCTGCCATCTTTTTCTCCAAGGCTGCAATTCTCTTTTATATCAGCAGAGGTAGCAAGGGGGCACACACTGTGCTCAACCTTCAGGCTTCAGTGCTGAATTAGATACAGTGGATAAAACTGATATTTGTAACATAATGTGTTTATATATAGGCTATATATAGCAATAGTGATACAAAAGATATGTATATGTACAGACAGTTATGAAAATGATAAACTGTACAGTATGTCTCCCAATCCCTTCAGATTTGTTGGAGCTGAGTTTTTTTTTTCACAGCGGGTTTACCCAAGTTCCATGCAATAGTGATAAGATATTATGATATGTGTAGCCTATGTACAGTTATGAATGATACACTGCACAGTATGTACCTATCAAGCTGTGTGGTATTACATAGGTACCACAGCA
Source organism: Nansenia antarctica (assembly GCF_963989245.1). Lineage (NCBI taxonomy): Eukaryota > Metazoa > Chordata > Actinopteri > Argentiniformes > Microstomatidae > Nansenia > Nansenia antarctica. Next base: position 82,534,534 of record NC_137674.1, read on the forward strand.
AAGTAGTTCATCAACGAATATTATATAACAAACGGATATTTATAATATTGTATATAATGTATTTTTTGTATAGCACTGTAGACCACGTTGTAGTAGTAGCCAATTGCAGAGTGTATTCATTATTTTGTTTGTTTGAATCCTCACTGTGTTAATGTTTTGCAGTGAACAAACAATTGTTGGGTGAATAAACTGTCTCTTGCCGTGAAATGTGTACATCAAATAAAATGATGTCGGCGATGATTATGCCTGTACAGCGCTGTCAATTTTCAAATAATGCTATAGGCTATATATATATCTATCTACCCTCCCTCCACCCCCACCCAGAGAGCTTTGGACTGTCTGGATATGAACACTTGATCTCTGCACTTTATATTTATATTAATTATGACTCTTGCACTTTGATGTTGGTTTGCACTGTCTTGTCCTGTCTTGCACCTGTCCTGCTGTAAACCGTGCTCCATTGTTCCAAACCAAATTCCTAACATGTTTACATGTCATGGCAATAAAAGTCTTCTGATTCTGATTCTGATTCTGATATGAATGTTCAGTTGTGATATGAAGTAGCCAACAATTCTCATGTCGACCATGATAATAATAGGCTACAACAAGGTTGTACATAGATATAATAAATATAAGATAATGACTTCTATTTGAGTAGCCTACAGTTATCGTCTCATTAGGACGGCCAATGTAACGCGTTGTTTTTTGGATTTTGCATTCCTTGTTTTGTGGTAAACGAATCTCTTTCTGATCGTCCCGTTCACAAAAAACGAAGGTGATAAGTCACGTAATATGGCGAAATAAATGTTCGTTCAGACAATATTTATAATATTGTATATAATGTATTTTTTGTATATCACTGTAGACCACGTTGTAGTAGTAGCCAATTGCAGAGTGTATTAATTATTTTGTTTGTTTGAATCCTCACTGTGTTCATGTTGTGCAGTGAACAAACAATTGTTGGGAGAATAAACTGTCTCTTGCCGTGTACATCAAATAAAATGATGTCGGCGATGATTATGCCTGTAATCATCAACGATATAACGAACGGATATTTCTGAGTGGGGCAGTCCCAGATATAGTGAAGACAGACAGGAAAGTAAGGAGAAGAAGGGAGAGAGTATTGACAATTGATAATAAGATATTGATAATGTAGGAATAAGTGTGTTCATATGCAAACATATTCAATGGCATGTAATTAGTAGGCAATTGTTTATCACAGATGAATCCTGACAATTGATGGTTGATGCATGGGGGAGGGTCATCTTATTCTGAATGATCTCTTTCTGATCGTTTCCGATCACCACACAAAGGATGCCTCCAACAAGCCCTTCAAACCATCCCCCACCAGAAAGGTTGTACTCAGTTGAACTCAACTCTCTCAACCACGGCAGTTTCAACCACGGCAGTTTCTCGCGCCTGTCCCGTTGCAGAGTGTATTAATTATTTTGTTTGTTTGAATCCTCACTGTGTTCATGTTGTGCAGTGAACAAACAATTGTTGGGAGAATAAACTGTCTCTTGCCGTGAAATGTGTACATCAAATAAAATGATGTCGGCGATGATTATGCCTAACATAACAACAAGCTCAGTACGTACCTCTATCATCTACTGTTAACTAACAACAAGCTCAGTACGTACCTCTATCATCTACTGTTAACTAACTACAAGCTCAGTACGTACCTCTATCATCTACTGTTAACTAACAACAAGCTCAGTACGTACCTCTATCATCTACTGTTAACTAACAACAAGCTCAGTACGTACCTCTATCATCTACTGTTAACTAACTACAAGCTCAGTACGTACCTCTATCATCTACTGTTAACTAACTACAAGCTCAGTACATACCTCTATCATCTACATTTAACTAACAACAAGCTCAGTACGTACCTCTATCATCTACTGTTAACTGACAACAAGCTCAGTACGTACCTCTATCATCTACTGTTAACTAACAACAAGCTCAGTACGTACCTCTATCATCTACTGTTAACTAACAACAAGCTCAGTACGTACCTCTATCATCTACTGTTAACTAACAACAAGCTCAGTACGTACCTCTATCATCTACTCTTAACTAACTACAAGCTCAGTACGTACCTCTATCATCTACTGTTAACTAACAACAAGCTCAGTACGTACCTCTATCATCTACTGTTAACTAACTACAAGCTCAGTACGTACCTCTATCATCTACTGTTAACTAACTACAAGCTCAGTACGTACCTCTATCATCTACTGTTACTAACCTAACTACAAGCTCAGTACGTACCTCTATCATCTACTGTTAACTAACTACAAGCTCAGTACGTACCTCTATCATCTACTGTTAACTAACAACAAGCTCAGTACGTACCTCTATCATCTACTGTTAACTAACTACAAGCTCAGTACGTACCTCTATCATCTACTGTTAACTAACTACAAGCTCAGTACGTACCTCTATCATCTACTGTTAACTAACAACAAGCTCAGTACGTACCTCTATCATCTACTGTTAACTATCTGTTAACGATTCCATTCATGACAACAATGGCAATTATGGAATGTTGTCGTGCAACAGAAATCGCACGCTGTGTGCATTGGGCTTAACAGAGCTGTTCTGAAAGTGTCCAAGAGGCCTGTTCTGAGAGTGTACTGTTTTTTGCATTCGTTCTCAAGTTATATCAAAGTGTTGTTTTCTGCCTTTCTGGAGCACATTTTGACTTGTTGTTGAATGCTTATAATGTAACTCTAAATGACAATCAGAGCAACTTGAATTACGTGAGTGCAGCCTTTTGCTCAAAAGTTATCAACGTTTCGTTTTCAGAGTCTCTTTTGACAATCTCTTCGAGAGCTGTTTTCAGTCATTAACAGAGCTGTTCTGAAAGTGTCCAAGCGGCCCGTTCTGAGAGTGGACTGTTTTTTGCATTCGTTCTCAAGTTATATCAAACTATCAAAATGTTGTTTTCTGCCTTTCTGGAGCACATTTTGACTTGTTGTTGAATGCTCCTATAATGTCACTCTAAAAGACAATCAGAGCAACTTGAATTACGTGTGTGCAGCCTTTTGCTCAAAAGTTATCAACGTTTCGTTTTCAGAGTCTCTTTTGACAATCTCTTTAAGAGCTGATTTCAGTCATTAACAGAGCTGTTCTGAAAGAGTCCAAGAGGCCTGTTCTGAGAGTGGACTGTTTTTTGCATTCGTTCTCAAGTTATATCAAAGTGTTGTTTTCTGCCTTTCTGGAGCACATTTTGACTTGTTGTTGAATGCTCCTATAATGTCACTCTAAAAGACAACCAGAGCAACTTGAATTACGTGTGTGCAGCCTTTTGCTCAAAAGTTATCAACGTTTCGTTTTCAGTGGACAAGCTACTGTGTTACTAACATAAACAAGCACCTGTGTTAATATAGACAAGCTACTGTGTTACTAACATAAACAAGCACCTGTGTTAACGTAGACAAGCTACTGTGTTACTACAAGCACCTGTGTTAACAATGACAAGCTACTGTGTTACTAACATAGACAAGCTACTGTGTTATTAACATAAACAAGCACCTGTGTTAACATTGACAAGCTACTGTGTTACTAACATAAACAAGCACCTGTGTTAACATAGACAAGCTACTGTGTTACTAACATAGACAAGCTACTGTGTTATTAACTTTAACAAGCAGCTGTGTTAACAAAGACAAGCTACTGTGTTACTAACATAGACAAGCTACTGTGTTATTAACTTTAACAAGCAGCTGTGTTAACAAAGACAAGCTACTGTGTTATTAACATAAACAAGCAGCTGTGTTAACAAAGACAAGCTACACATATTATATTAAATATTATTATTATATATTTTATTAACAACAAAAAAGCAAAGGGTGGCTACTTTGAGGAATCTAAAATATAAGACATATTTTTCAGAGTTATTTCACACTTTATTGTTAACACTTAATCAGCCGTGAGGTGTTAAACAGCACCAGTGAGTACAAAAAAAATCTACCTTTGCACTCGATCAAATTTCAGGACCCTCCTTTCATGACTTTTCCTAGATATGTGCGTTCTACCACCCAGCATCTTTACATTTTCAAAATCGAGTTAGTATAAAGCGATTTTGCAGTATTTCTGTGTGTGTCTGTGTATTTGCCTTGGGATTCGGCTGCAGGCCCGGATTAACCCCCTAGGGTGCCCTAGGGCGACCAGACTTGATGTGTGCCCCCCCCCCCCAACACACACACTTTTTATTTATTTTATTTTTTTACTTTGCAAGTGAAAATTTGATATTTACTATGGTTACAAAAACCATAGATTTACAAGAGCATATTACTACAGTACAGGCTCATCCCAGTTGGGCCTAATGCCGTAGTATAGCCTTGACACTGATGCTCAAATCTGAATGCAACTCACATCCCAATGCAACACGACTTTCTAAATATAGGCTAATTATTTCCATCATAAATGGCCTGAGACTACATGCAAAACCATAACAAAGGGGGAAAATGCACATACTGTATACTACAATAAAACAAGCTCAATACCAACCAAGTCCAAAAATGGAAATAAACAGCGCCTCTCTCTTTGCCGCTCTGCTCACCTTCGTGATGCTGTATCAGACGTAGGCTATAGCCCTGTGCATCACACAGGCCCAAATCAGCCACAGCGTCATATTAGCCCCAAATAATCATAAGTAAGCCTTACCGGTAAGGAAGAGCCTCAGTGCGACAAACACACATTGGAACGTCGTCTGTAGTCCATGTATTCTCAGGATTTGAAGCATCTCCTCTGGTGAACGGGTTGTCTCCTCCCGCACAAAATCCTTGAACTGAATAAGTTCATCTCCAAAGTTTTTGTCCAGGTCATCTGGATATGTGGAGGAGAGCGCAGTAGCGCGTTTACGCACAGAATCGCGGTCCATGTCGGAATCAAACAAAACGCCAAATAGTCCATTCAGGGCCCTGTATGCATCAATGCGCTGAACAAGACAGGATTGCTTAATTTTTCGCTTGGCAGAGCCACTCAGTTGTCGCCTGTCCATTTTGATTTCTTAGTTGATAGTTTGGCGTCACTGCGTCATCGCGCACCTGTCTGTGATTGGGGGGGGGGGGGGGCACTTGTCTGTGACTGGGGGTGGGGCACTCGCAATTATTTATCTTATTATTTATATGATAGCCTAAATATAACCGTTAGTTTTGTATCTGTGTGGATGTCTTCCAGTAAATATAGCCTATATTTTAAAAATGTGCCCAAAATATTTTAAAGGTCTATTCATTGTCCGAATAATTTGGTGCCCCCCCATTGGCTGGTGCCCCAGGGCATTCACCCGATGCAATATATGGATAATCCGGGTTTGTTCGGCTGCCATCTTTTTCTCCAAGGCTGCAATTCTCTTTTATATCAGCAGAGGTAGCAAGGGGGCACACACTGTGCTCAACCTTCAGGCTTCAGTGCTGAATTAGATACAGTGGATAAAACTGATATTTGTAACATAATGTGTTTATATATAGGCTATATATAGCAATAGTGATACAAAAGATATGTATATGTACAGACAGTTATGAAAATGATAAACTGTACAGTATGTCTCCCAATCCCTTCAGATTTGTTGGAGCTGAGGTTTTTTTTTCACAGCGGGTTTACCCAAGTTCCATGCAATAGTGATAAGATATTATGATATGTGTAGCCTATGTACAGTTATGAATGATACACTGCACAGTATGTACCTATCAAGCTGTGTGGTATTACATAGGTACCACAGCAAAGTAGTTCATCAACGAATATTATATAACAAACGGATATTTATAATATTGTATATAATGTCTTTTTTGTATATCACTGTAGACCACGTTGTAGTAGTAGCCAATTGCAGAGTGTATTCATTATTTTGTTTGTTTGAATCCTCACTGTGTTAATGTTTTGCAGTGAACAAACAATTGTTGGGTGAATAAACTGTCTCTTGCCGTGAAATGTGTACATCAAATAAAACGATGTCGGCGATGATTATGCCTGTACAGCGCTGTCAATTTTCAAATAATGCTATAGGCTATATATATATCTATCTACCCTCCCTCCACCCCCACCCAGAGAGATTTGGACTGTCTGGATATGAACACTTGAACACTTGATCTCTGCACTTTATATTTATATTAATTATGACTCTTGCACTTTGATGTTGGTTTGCATTGTCTTGTCCTGTCTTGCACCTGTCCTGCTGTAAACCGTGCTCCATTGTTCCAAACTAAATTCCTAACATGTTTACATGTCATGGCAATAAAAGTCTTCTGATTCTGATTCTGATTCTGATATGAATGTTCAGTTGTGATATGAAGTAGCCAACAATTCTCATGTCGACCATGATAATAATAGGCTACAACAAGGTTGTACATAGATATAATAAATATAAGATAATGACTTCTATTTGAGTAGCCTACAGTTATCGTCTCATTAGGACGGCCAATGTAACGCGTTGTTTTTTGGATTTTGCATTCCTTGTTTTGTGGTAAACGAATCTCTTTCTGATCGTCCCGTTCACAAAAAACGAAGGTGATAAGTCACGTAATATGGCGAAATAAATGTTCGTTCAGACAATATTTATAATATTGTATATAATGTATTTTTGTATATCACCGTAGACCACGTTGTAGTAGTAGCCAATTGCAGAGTGTATTAATTATTTTGTTTGTTTGAATCCTCACTGTGTTCATGTTGTGCAGTGAACAAACAATTGTTGGGAGAATAAACTGTCTCTTGCCGTGAAATGTGTACATCAAATCAAATGATGTCGGCGATGATTATGCCGTAATCATCAACGATATAACGAACGGATATTTCTGAGTGGGGCAGTCCCAGATATAGTGAAGACAGACAGGAAAGTAAGGAGAAGAAGGGAGAGAGTATTGACAATTGATAATAAGATATTGATAATGTAGGAATAAGTGTGTTCATATGCAAACATATTCAATGGCATGTAATTAGTAGGCAATTGTTTATCACAGATGAATCCTGACAATTGATGGTTGATGCATGGGGGAGGATCATCTTATTCTGAATGATCTCTTTCTGATCGTTTCCGATCACCACACAAAGGATGCCTCCAACAAGCACTTCAAACCATCCCCCACCAGAAAGGTTGTACTCAGTTGTACTCAACTCTCTCAACCACGGCAGTTTCAACCACGGCAGTTTCTCGCGCCTGTCCCGATGCAGAGTGTATTAATTATTTTGTTTGTTTGAATCCTCACTGTGTTCATGCTGTGCAGTGAACAAACAATTGTTGGGAGAATAAACTGTCTCTTGCCGTGAAATGTGTACATCAAATAAAATGATGTCGGCGATGATTATGCCTAACATAACAACAAGCTCAGTACGTACCTCTATCATCTACTGTTAACTAACAACAAGCTCAGTACGTACCTCTATCATCTACTGTTAACTAACTACAAGCTCAGTACGTACCTCTATCATCTACTGTTAACTAACAACAAGCTCAGTACGTACCTCTATCATCTACTGTTAACTAACAACAAGCTCAGTACGTACCTCTATCATCTACTGTTAACTAACAACAAGCTCAGTACGTACCTCTATCATCTACTGTTAACTAACTACAAGCTCAGTACGTACCTCTATCATCTACTGTTAACTAACTACAAGCTCAGTACGTACCTCTATCATCTACTGTTAACTAACTACAAGCTCAGTACGTACCTCTATCATCTACTGTTAACTAACAACAAGCTCAGTACGTACCTCTATCATCTACTGTTAACTAACAACAAGCTCAGTACGTACCTCTATCATCTACTGTTAACTAACTACAAGCTCAGTACGTACCTCTATCATCTACTGTTAACTAACAACAAGCTCAGTACGTACCTCTATCATCTACTGTTAACTAACAACAAGCTCAGTACGTACCTCTATCATCTACTGTTAACTAACAACAAGCTCAGTACGTACCTCTATCATCTACTGTTAACTAACTACAAGTTCAGTATGTACCTCTATCATCTACTGTTAACTAACTACAAGCTCAGTACGTACCTCTAACATCTACTGTTAACTAACTACAAGCTCAGTACGTACCTCTATCATCTCTACTGTTAACTAACAACAAGCTCAGTACGTACCTCTATCATCTACTTTTAACTAACTACAAGCTCAGTACGTACCTCTATCATCTACTGTTAACTAACTACAAGCTCAGTACATACCTCTATCATCTACTGTTAACTAACAACAAGCTCAGTACGTACCTCTATCATCTACTGTTAACTAACAACAAGCTCAGTACGTACCTCTATCATCTACTGTTAACTAACTACAAGCTCAGTACGTACCTCTATCATCTACTGTTAACTAACTACAAGCTCAGTACGTACCTCTATCATCTACATTTAACTAACAACAAGCTCAGTACGTACCTCTATCATCTACTGTTAACTAACAACAAGCTCAGTACGTACCTCTATCATCTACTGTTAACTAACAACAAGCTCAGTACGTACCTCTATCATCTACTGTTAACTAACAACAAGCTCAGTACGTACCTCTATCATCTACTGTTAACTAACAACAAGCTCAGTACGTACCTCTATCATCTACTGTTAACTAACTACAAGCTCAGTACGTACCTCTATCATCTACTATTAACTAACAACAAGCTCAGTACGTACCTCTATCATCTACTGTTAACTAACTACAAGCTCAGTACGTACCTCTATCATGTACTGTTAACTAACTACAAGCTCAGTACCTCTATCATCTACTGTTAACTAACCTAACTACAAGCTCAGTACGTACCTCTATCATCTACGGTTAACTAACTACAAGCTCAGTACGTACCTCTATCATCTACTGTTAACTAACTACAAGCTCAGTACGTACCTCTATCATCTACTGTTAACTAACAACAAGCTCAGTACGTACCTCTATCATCTACTGTTAACTAACAACAAGCTCAGTACGTACCTCTATCATCTACTGTTAACTAACAACAAGCTCAGTACGTACCTCTATCATCTACTGTTAACTAACAACAAGCTCAGTACGTACCTCTATCATCTACTGTTAACTAACAACAAGCTCAGTACGTACCTCTATCATCTACTGTTAACTAACAACAAGCTCAGTACGTACCTCTATCATCTACTGTTAACTAACTACAAGCTCAGTACGTACCTCTATCATCTACTGTTAACTAACTACAAGCTCAGTACGTACCTCTATCATCTACTGTTAACGGGGTCATCCCTATGTTCCCCGGGTCCTATGTTCCCCGGGTCCTATGTTCCCCGATTTCTTAGAAAAAAAGAAAAAAAAGGGTTCTATGTTCCCCGCTTCTGAAAAAGGGTTCTATGTTCCCCGCTTCCGTGAGAGTTTTTATTTTATTTATTTATTTATTTTATTTTATTATTTAAAAAACAACATACACAAATACATAATCATACTGTGTTTTTATATATATATTTTTTTTAAACAACATACACAAATACATAATCATACTGTGGATTACTAATTGATAGACATTTACAGGAAATTGCAGGAACTATTATACATAGGAACAAAATTATTATGTGTACAACATTATTATATGAACAAAATGATTATAAAAACCTTTTGTAGGTAGGACACTATTGGACCTCGGCCCAAATCTAGTACTGAACCTGACCCCCCATGCTAAACCATTTGGAAGTACAGTATACTAGGACTCCAATTCAGACACACTGGGGGGCTGTCACAAATCTACTAACTCTAATCAGCCTGGTCTCACACGGCAGACGTCAGAATTCGACGTTTATGGACAAACGTCGAATTCTGACGTGAGATTGCATCCAAACGTCGAATTCCGACGTGACATTTGCATCCAAACGTCGAATTCCGACGTGACATTGGGGTAGCTCGTTCTGATAGCGCAGGGGTGCGCCTGTTATGTGCGCCTGTTGGGGCTTCTCTAGGGATTATTCCATTTTGAATTGGAAACCCTATGGTTACCCTAACCCTAACCCTAACCCTAACCTTAACCCTAACCCTAACCTTAACCCTAACCCTAACCCTAACCTTAACCCTAACCCTAACCTTAACCCTAACCCTAACCTTAACCCTAACCCTAACCCTAACCCTAAATGTGGCCTAACTAATTAATGCAAGTGCAATTCAAAATGGAATAATCCCGAGAGAAGCCCCGACAGGCGCACATAACAGGCGCACCCCTGCGCTATCAGAACGAGATACCCCAATGTCACGTCGGAATTCGACGTTTGGATGCAAATGTCACGTCGGAATTCAACGTTTGGATGCGATCTCACCTCAGAATTCGACGTTTGTCCATAAACGTCGAATTCTGACGTCTGCCGTGTGAGACCTGGTTGCTCTAATTATTTAAAATACAAATAAATAAATAAACAAGAATGTGTTGTGTAACAACTCCCCCAACATTCCCCTCCACCACAGAGAGACTAAACTGTCCTTCTGAAAGAGACTACACTGACATCCTCCATCCCAGACAGACTACAATGACCACCATCACAGTGTGACATGGGAGAGTTACTCCATATGAGAGTGGAGAAACGTATTCTTCAGGTAGCATGTGTTCCTGATGTTGTGGACTACTCTTTTATCAACAATTTCACAGTATTGCCCATTGGTGGCAGTTGAATTCATACCTATCCCAACAAGTTGGCGTGGTTCCCAAAAACATTTATGATGTAGGAACAGGAGGGTGTCAGTGATGGCTGAGGGTGGGAAGAGAAGCTTTGCTCCCTCCTTGTACTCTTCACAGCCTGTCAGGGGATCTTCTCTGTGGAGTGGCAGGAACACGGTCCCTTCAAACAGGAGCTGTGGATTCTCTGAAAATAAAAGACATCAAGTATTAAGGTAGGCTATAGATTCCCATCAATATTTTTTATACAAGGTCTTTCAGTAAGACTATTTTACCTGACATGGTAGCCCATATTATGCCTGTGATTTTCACCGGTGGCCTGTGGTTCCTGTCTTCACCAAGTAGGGTTGGGTTGAGTTGGGTTGGGGTTGTTTCCACAAATGACCCAACTCTGATAGTCTTTATATCAAATCTGAGAATGAAATTCAGTATGCTAATTATAAAAGGGGTATGCTATTGATAATAGCATATCATTTAGATTGTTTTTAATTTATTATTTTAGATAATTCATTATTTTAAAATATTATTTTCTTTAGATAAACAACTAAAATAAAAAAAATCTAAATTAGATGCTATTGATACTGCATAGAAACACATTGATATAATATACTTGTATGTTTCAGGGGACAATGTTGCACTCTGATATTTAGTGTGTCTCTGTGCTGCTTGAGGCCCGTCTACTGAGGCTGAAAGGACAGTATATGCAGGGCCTCAGAGATCTGGCTTCGTACTGGAGGGCTGTCAGCCGTAGCGTCCGTATGGGCTAGATCTTTTTGATTTTTTCATTTTTCCACATTTATTTTGATAGCACTTTGGCCTATGTTGTTGTTATTATTATTGTTATTGGCCTAATTTTGTTATTGTTATTATATTATTATTGTTATTGTTATTATTATGTTATTGTTATTGTTATTGGCCTAAATATTGTTATTGTGTATAATGTATGCACAAACATAGTCTATTTTTTTGGGTTGGTTGCAATAAAAGCCTATATTTTGGATTGATATTTCTACTGTACTCTTATTTGATTCCGTTTGACAAAAATATAGAAAAATATTTAATAATGTGTGTATATATATATATATATATATATATATATATATATATATATATATATATATATATATATATATATATATATCGCTGGTGTTCTTTTAGGAATATAAGATTTTCAATTCCATCTCGAAAATGATCTATCTAGGGAGTTATATAAAATGCTGAGACAATACTATGACATTGATTATTACATAATATATATTATGTATATTGATACATATGATTATGTATTTGTGTATGTTGTTTTTTAAATTTCAGATTTCAGATTCAGATTCATTTATTTATTCAAGGGACAGTGCATATTAATAAAACAAAAATAAATTGTAAATACGCCAGAGTTAGCCCGAAAGCTAGTTTTCATCCGCAGTCCCTATGCCATGATGTTGTATACGGCTCCCTGGAGGAAAAAAGTACATTTAAAAGATAAAATATAGGTAGACCTAGGCACAAAAAAGTAGACAGGACAAGCATTTAGCTTAAGGGCATAACATAGTGGGTTAAAAGAGCATACATTAATCATAGGCGGTTAAAAGGAGGGTACATATAAGCAGAGGGTTAAAAGAGCATACATTAATCATAGGCGGTTAAAGGGAGGGTACATATTCGGTAAGCAGACTAAAAGCAAGCAACATACGCACGGTAAGCAGACTAAAAACAAGCACACAGACTGTACAGGTAAGACATGTTAGGCGGTACACAGACAGGCGGTCTACACATGACATACAGGTATAGGACAGGACATTTCAATGTTGGCAGGTGTGTGTGTTGATCATCCACTGTTTTAGGTGCTTTCTAAATGATTTAAAGGTGCCTAATTCTTTAAGGTGCCCTGGAATCAGGTTCCATTCACGTGCCCCTCTAACTGACCAGGCAGACTGACTAAAGGCACTCCTCCTAAATGGGATGGTGCAGTCCCCTCTGGTGACACCCCTTGTGGTGCGTGCTGTACTTCCTGGTCGTGAGATGAAGGTGTTAAGTGGTGGTGGGGCTAAATTGTGGATAGTTTTATAGACAAGGCAGAGGTTTGTGTAGGTTTTCAGATTGTCCCAGCTTAGAATGTTGTGTTTCTTCAGTATTTTGCAGTGGTGAAAGTGTCTTGGCTTCTTGTCTAGTGTTTTTATTGTTTGTTTGTATAGTGACTCGAGTGCTTTGCAGGTTGTGGGATTTGCTTGTGACCAGCTTGTTATGCAGTAGTTGATGTGTGTGAAGATCATGGCGTGGACATACATGGTAGCTGCCTCTGTTGACATGTAGTCCCTTATAAAGCGGAAGTTGGACAGATTGAACTTGACAATTTTACAGACCTTTTTGATATGTGCCTTAAAAGTGAGGTTGGAATCTAACAACACCCCATGATATTTGAACTCACAACTTGTAGTTGTTCCCCTGAGATAATGACATATGCTTCTTCAGCAGAACGGTTTGTTTTGGTAAAAAACATGCTGACCGTCTTGGAAACATTAAGTTGGAGACGACAGTGGTTCAACCATGTAGTCACCTGAGCCATAGATAAGTACAGCAGCTACCTCCGTCCTGGTCTGACCATGTACAAATAGTACAGTGTCGTCAGCATACATTAGTGTATCAACCTCAGGACATTGATATTGATATTGACATTGATACATATGATTGACATTGATTATGTATTTGTGTATGTATTTGTGTATTTGTGTATGTTGTTTTTTAAATAAAAAAAATAAAAAATAAAAACACAGTATGATTATGTATTTGTGTATGTTGTTTTTTAAATAATAATAAAAAATAAAAAAAAAACGGGGAACATAGAACCCTTTTTCGGAAGCGGGGTACCGGGGAACATAGAACCCGGGGAACATAGGACCCGGGGAACATAGGGACGCTCCCATTCAAGATACTCTGATTGTCATTTAGAGTTACATTATAGGAGCATTCAACAACAAGTCAAAATGTGCTCCAGAAAGGCAGAAAACAACACTTTGATATAACTTGAGAACGAATGCAAAAAACAGTCCACTCTCAGAACAGGCCGCTTGGACACTTTCAGAACAGCTCTGTTAATGACTGAAATCAGCTCTCTAAGTAATTGTCAAAAGAGACTCTGAAAATGAAACGTTGATAATTTTTGAGCTAAAGGCTGCAGTGCACACACGTAATTCAAGATACTCTGATTGTCATTTAGAGTTACATTATAGGAGCATTCAACAACAAGTCAAAATGTGCTTGAGAAAGGCAGAAAACAACACTTTGATATAACTTGAGAACGAATGCAAAAAACAGTCCACTCTCAGAACAGGCCGCTTGGACACATTCAGAACAGCTCTGTTAATGACTGAAACCAGCTCTTTAAGAGATTGTCAAAAGAGACTCTGAAAACGAAACGTTGATAACTTTTGAGCAAAAGGCTGCACACACGTAATTCAAGTTGCTCTGATTGTCATTAAGATTTACATTATAGGAGCATTCAACAACAAGTCAAAATGTGCTCCAGAAAGGTAGAAA